>NC_092243.1:57239469-57386969 GCF_036320965.1 Panulirus ornatus
GATATACTTAAGAGACTGTATTAACAGACCGTATACAGAGGAAGCAATGTAACAGTCATAGAACACACACGTAAGAACACAGACACTAACAGACCCACTGCAGCAGAAGATAGACCTATGGAGCTGTACGAGTAACAGTGAACCAACAGACAAATATAAGAGGAACGTCGAAATCAGATAAAAAGATAGATGGACAAGTCAAGACACTGAGGCACAGATACAGCTACTGAGCCAGATACATGCGAAGAACATGTGGGTAAACAGATACACAGATATGGTGAACGTGAGGTTTGGCTGGGCTACCGTGGGCAAGGGGAGAGGGTAGACCTAACTAGGAAATATGGCAGGTGGTGACCACTGCTTGGGGGGGGGGGGAAATAAGGTCATCAACCCAGGTCAATAATCCAGGTCAATAACCAATGTTAATCTTGGATCTCATGTTACTGTACATTCTCTCTCTCTCTCTCTCTCTCTCTCTCTCTCTCTCTCTCTCTCTCTCTCTCTCTCTCTCTCTCTCTCTCTCTCTTATTTCACCTGCCTAAAAAAGAATCCCACTCAGGCCAGCAGGCGTTCAAGCATTCACTCTCGTGGAGTCACTCCACACACACACACACACACACAATATGAATCAGGTTTCAATCTCCCGGGAAAGTCTCACGAAGTCATACTATGTAACCAACTTCGGCTGGCAATTATACCAGCGCTGGGAAATCGTCGGTTTTCGTATTGTTACGATTGATCCGTTCAAGCCCGACGGTACGGTCCTTGAAGGAAGACGGTACTATCCTTAAAGCACGACGGTACAGTCACTGAAGCACGACGGTACGATCCTTAAAGCACGACGGTACGGTCACTGGAGCACGACGGTACGATCCTTAAAGCACGACGGTACGGTCACTGAAGCACGACGGTACAGTCACTGAAGCACGACGGTACGATCCTTAAAGCACGACGGTACAGTCACTGAGGCACGACGGTACGATCCTTAAAGCACGACGGTACGGTCACTGAAGCACGACGGTACGATCCTTAAAGCACGACGGCACGGTCACTGAAGCACGACGGTACGATCCTTTTGATCAAGAGGGTACCATCATTTTGAGCGCGACGGTACGACCCTTTTGATCACTAACGTACGAACGACCCCTCTTGAGCACGACGGCACGTCCATCGGTGCACGACGGCACAACCCCTTTGAGCAGGAAGGGACGACCCCCTTTTGAACACTTGCATTTGCAACGTTTACAGCACGGCGACCCCTGACCTTTGACCTAATCCGCAAAGGGATCTGGTCAGAGGTTAAATCACCTGGTGATTCATTTTCACTCATTTCCACTCTCCCCCCCCCCCCTCCCATCGGGATCTGAATTTACTGCTTAATATTACCAAGGCCATCATAACAAGAGATATCCAGCATTTTGCCGGTAGTGAAAGGTTAAAAGGTCAAGGATGGATGGCCTTTAAAGGGCGATGCAGACGCGCTTACGGGAAAAAAACTCGAAACCCAACATACACTATGTATCATATCGATGCAAAACATAGGAATACAAAGGAATTCAAACAGCAACAAACCACTGGGTCCTTTCGAAGCTGTTTGTGACGGTGAAAGATATCAGGAACTCACAGAATGGCGTGGTAAAGGTTACATGGTATACAAATCATTCGAAGAGAATAACTTGCTTAATGTCGAACAGACGATTTTTGTGGTAAAAGTTAGAAGGTACAGAGATAATCCAAAGATAATAACTTACATATTGTCAATAGGAGTAAGGAGGTACAAAAAAAATGTAAGTCATGAACTTGAAGCGAAATTTTGATTAAGTCTATTCTTAAACGTATCAATAGTTCTGTTTTCAACCACTTGAACTGGCAAATAATTCTGCATGTCAACAATCCTGTTGAAGAGAAAAAGTAATTCGCGTCATTCGAGGGTGTAAACATTGGCCCACGAGTCTGTATCCATCACTGCGAATGAAATCAGACGAATCAAATCTTAAATAACTTGGCAGATCAAGATTATCAGAGCTTTTGATCATTATAAATTCTTAGATCACCTCTTAACCCTCTCTTTTCTAAGCCAAACAGATTCAAGTCGTTTCATTTGCTCTCGTAAGCTTTGTTCCTCAGTCTGGGAATCATGTTGGTAGCTCTCCATTCTATACACGTCTTTTTTCAGGTGTGGTGACGAAAAGTGAACACGATGTCCAAGATATGGACAAACCAATGAGCTGTAAAGAGTAAGGATGGCCCTATCTGTGAATCCAAGAATTTTGTTCGTTCTTTTCAGCGCTTCTCGCTGCTTCCTTGGTTTTTAGGTCACCAGAGAGTATTGCGCCCAAGTCTTTCTCCTCATCTACCCTCCGCAGTTCAACAGGATTCACACCGATATGCAAAACTTAGAACTTGTCGACATCACATTGTATTTGCCCAGTCTACCAGTCTGTCTATGCCAGTTTGAAGCTGGAGACGTCGTATTCATTTGCTGATTGATTTCCCAACTTTGCATCATAAGCGAATTGTGATATCTAGCAATGGGACCCACAATCATCAACATATGTGAGAAACGAGAACCGGTCCTAAGACTGATCCTTGTGGCACTCCACTTGTTACGTCCAACTAATCTGAGGCTTGACCATTAACCACAACTCTGTTTACGGCCAGTCAGCCACTTTCCCATCCAAGTACAACCCCAATAAGTGCCATTTAACCTCATTTTTGCAGATAACCTTCCATGGGGAACCTTATCGAATGTTATATGAAAATCTAGATGAATGACGTCAACCGCTCTACTTTCGTCAAAGATGTTGATCATAACAAAGACAATGCTGAAGCATATAGCTGTCCCTAACCTGCCCTGTGCTGAGTCAGGTGTGCAGTACCGGTAATACACCTCCCCGGTAAATGCCTGCCTGACATGCGCTTCCCAGGAACTCCTAGTTCATGGAGAAACATCTATACATGCCCCTCACACCCTACCATGAAGTGGCTGGAGCAGGTTACCCGCTCCTCTCGGAGGACACGGTCTCCACAGCGTAGCGCGCGGGCGGCCCAGGACAAATAAGGACATTACAGACCAGTCTATGCCTAGTCTCTTGTGTCTACAACTGCCTCTTGTGGCTACAGCTGCCTCTTACAACTATAAGTACCTCTTACGACTACAACAGCCTCTTTCGGCCACAACAGCCTCTTATGGCTACAACAGCCTCTTACAGCTACAACCGCCCTCGTAGAAGAAGCTTGGAGCGGACACCACGGAGCATGATGGAGATCCACTGACTACTTCATTGGCTAGTCTCTCGTTCGTTTTCGGGTTCAACCGGACAAATCGCTCCAACAGCTGAACAATGGCCATGCATCACACCACCACCCAGCGAATCGACGAGGAGCTCTCAGTCTGTCAATCCTCCGAGGTCCGGGCAATGGAGAGGTTCTCGAGCTGAGCCATATTAAGCCGCAGGTTCCACTCCTGGTGGTGCCAGTCCCGTCAGTTCCTTTAATGTTCAGCTGGGCAACCATGATAACCCACGGGGAACTCTGGATACCCGGAAGCTGCTGCCGGCCGGGTGGTGGGAGGAAGGCCCGCGGCGGATCGTTCATCAACGTCGTTCATGGCCAGGACTTAAGGGCGGTACCTGATCGCCCGCGAACCCTCAAGCTTGCCTTCTTGATCACTGACAACATCCTCGGCAGATGCCGTCGCAGCAGTTCATCATCGCGACCGTCCGTCGCCGAATTTTGGCCTCAGGCGTAGCAACGCGAATGCCCTCGCCATAACCTTGGGTTCCGAAAAACAAAATACAGACCCGAGTTCCTGTTCCATTTTGGGCAGAAGAAGGGAGGAAGGGAGGGTGCATCTGGTGGGAGAGGTGGTCGGGATCCGTAACAGGAAGTTAGCATAATTCTATGATTCACAGAGACAAGACGGTGAAGCGCAGGCCACCTTTCCCCACCCGCCTTTCCCTCCGCCACACCAGACAGTAGGAGGAAAGCTGAGGGGGAAGACCATGCACTCTGGAGAGAATGTACTGACACGGAAACTGTATTGGAGGGTGTGAGGGGGAAAATCCAAAGACGGAAAAAAAGAGAGGAAAGAATATGCGTTAGAGGAGGAAGCAGACAGGACAGAGGAGGGGACAGAGGAGGGAGTAGAGTAGTTAAAGATGCACTGAAGAGTTAGAAAAAGAGGACACAAAAAAAAGAGTACAAGGGCAGAAGAAAGGTATGATAGGGTGAAGAAGAGGGATACAAGAGGGAGAAAAGAGGGGACACAATATGGGGTAAAGGTGGGTAAGAAGAGGGAGAGAAGAGGGGATATATAAGAGGGGGTAAAGGAGGGTAAGATGAGGGAATATAAGAGGGGGGTAAAGGAGGGTAAGATGAGGGAATATAAGAGAGGGTAAAGGAGGGTAAGAAGAAATGGAAGAAAAAAGTTCGGTTTCAAATGACCTAAAAATATATATCTATATAAAAATAAGGCAACTGAAACGGGAAAAGGACAATAGGTTGCAGGGGGGGGGGGGGTTAACGCCCTCTAAATGGGCACCATGATGGAGGGCAACAGTCCCAGGGGGGATGGGAAGGGTTGGTTGTACCCCCCCCAGAGAAAAGGGGGAGGGTGGGGGGCCTAATTTGTGCCTTGTTACCCGACAATGACACGTACCAAACCAGAAGTAATATGGGCGGCAACTATCCGGCCGCCAAAGCTGAAACAAACGCCAAACTATTCTCGGCATCCGGATTAATCACGTTATTAATCACGTTATTAATCACGTTATTAATCTGGCCTTACGTAAGCGGTGCACCGCTCCCCCTGATGATGATGGTGATCTGAGGGATACAATACTGCAGGCAAATACATCTTTTGTTTTTTTTGTTAATACAACAGTTTTTTTTTTATTTATTATATACAGCGCAATCAAGATATTCATAGTATCTAATACCCGATCAATATCTCTGGTGGGGAGGTTGCTGGACCGGTGGGGGGGGGTCTTGTTGTTACAACCTTCAGAGCACGACGATACGCACCTTGACGTGCGACACTTGCATACGCCGCTGCTATCCTTGAGTACGACGTTATCTCGTTATACCCGACGGTACGACCTTTAAACACATAGGTAGGTTCCTTGAGCACGACGGTACATTCCTAAAAAAACAAAAAATAGCACGACCCTTGTGTACGACGGTACGACCCTTGAACACATACGTAGGTTCCTTGAGCACGACGGTACGTGCCTAAAAAACAAAAACATGACCCTTGTGTACGACGGTACGTTTCTTGAGCACGAACGGAATGACGCCTGAGCACGACGGTATGACCCTTAAGCACGACCGTAAGACCCCTGAGCACAACGGTACGACCCTTGAGCACGACGGTGCGACCCTTGAGCACGACGGTGCGACCCTTGAGCACGACGATACGACCCTTGAGCACGACGGTGCGACCCTTGAGCACGACGATACGACCCTTGAGCACGACGGTACGATCCCAGAGCACGACGGTGCGACCCTTGAGCATGACGGTATGACCCCTGAGCACGACGGTACGACCCCTGAGCACGACGGTATGACCCCTGAGCACGACGGCACGACCCCTGAGCACGACGGTATGACCCCTGAGCACGACGGTATGACCCCTGAGTACGACGGTATGACCCCTGAGCACGACGGTGCGACCCTTGAGCACGACGGTGCGACCCCTGAGCACGACGGTATGACCCCTGAGCACGACGGTATGACCCCTGAGCACGACGGTGCGACCCTTGAGCATGACGGTATGACCCCTGAGCACGACGGTATGACCCCTGAGCACGACGGTATGACCCCTGAGCACGACGGTATGACCCCTGAGCACGACGGTGCGACCCTTGAGCATGACGGTGCGACCCCTGAGCACGACGGTATGACCCCTGAGCACGACGGTATGACCCCTGAGCACGACGGTGCGACCCTTGAGCATGACGGTATGACCCCTGAGCACGACGGTATGACCCTTGAGCACGACGGTACGACCCCTGAGCACGACGGTACGACCCTTGAGCACGACGGGGTGGGAAGGTGGTGGGGTATAAGCAACACACATGTCGGAAATGAACATCTGCCTCTTGAAACACTCGTCCACCAGTTGTATACAAACATGGAAAAGAAAAATGACATTTGAATGTCACACACACAAGCATCATCCCCAGTCTCACTGTCATAGACACCCATGACGTAAGACTAATATCCCGTTTTCTGCACAGAAAAACGTAGTCTTTGTCTATCATGTACTGGTAAAAGGTCGAATACAGCAGAGTGTATAACTCCTACCCCGTATCATACAAATGGGGAATTGGAGAAAATTATATATACATACACATAAAACGATGTGAATCAGTATATTTTTTACATTTAAAAGTGTGTTGGATGAATGGAATAAGATGACCGAGGACATCATGGGTAATCACAGAATGTTCAAAGAGATGGCAGCCCACCAGTGTAAAACCCTCACAGCTTATTGCAAATAATTATCAATAGGTAACTACCTGGCTTAGGTTGGTGTGTGTGTGTGTGTGTGTGTGTGTGTGTGTGTGTGTGTGTGTGTGTGTGTGTGATAGAGGATTAAAGGCACGGTACACATATACAAGGTTAATAGATGGGGCTACACGAGCGTAAAACTGTGTCTCTGTGATACACAAATAGGAATCATACAAAAAAAAAAATATGGAGAAAGTAAACAATGAGGAGGATTGCATCAATCCACGAGAGGACCAAGACAATATCCAATGCTGCTCTAATACATGAGTCAATGGGTCACAGTGAAAGAAAAACCTTGATCCGAACACCATCTAGCAGGAAATAAGCTCCAGGAATGTGTGTGTGGAAGGGGTCTAGGAGTTCGACACTGTACCTGACCCGTGGCCAGAGTCCCACAGTAAGAGAATCAAAGAGAACACAAACGTTGCTGGAAAATATGACGACTCTTATTTCAGAACATGGAAGAGGAGTGTTCAGCAAGTTGTTCACATGCGACATTAGGCTAAATCTAGAATATGTTTCTTAAGGTGGATCACCGTAACTATAGAATCACAAAGAATAACTTGAGAGGGTCCCGAGGGGGTGGGAAGGGGATTGAAGATGATGCTAGAATAAAGAAAGATGAGTTACACCTGAGGGGTTACACTTCGTAGCTGTGTGCTCCTTGGAAGAGAGAAAAGTAAGAGGTGACTTGATCACAACCTGCAAGTCTTTGAACCCATCTCATGATGTCAACAGGGAAACTTCTTCGAAACATGCAGGGATAGAACAACCGGAAGCCATAACAAGAAATCAAGTTAGAAACATTTCTTTCTTTTTTTTTTGGACGAAGGAAATATTGAACTTCTGACTGAAGACGGTATACAGTGGCTTAAAAGCGATATGACAGTGGAGACTGTTCAAGAGATGGGGGCCCCACGAGGGTAAAAACTCCCTCCCCGTTCTGTACAAGTAGGTAACTTAACACGCCCACACACACACACACACACACACACACACACACACACACACACACATACACCCCCCCCCCCCACACACACACAAAATATCAGATAATTACAAGGATGCATAAACCTACAAACTGTTAGCACACACGTACGTTTCTACCACAAGAAACACCAGGGTGTACCCATATGGGCCGCCCGCCTTGCGGGACAACAGATAACCAAGATGATTTTCTCCCTTATTTCCAATTCCTTTATCCTCACTCACTCCCTGTTCCCGAGAGCCTGATTAAAGACCTCCAGGAATTTTAATCTATGTCTTTCCTAATGAGATGTCCACGTGGGTCGCCCGAACCCGCTGAAAGAGATCCTTCCTCAATCCCAATTTTACAGAATGCTGCCGAAAGCAATTAGGTCCTGCGGTGACGATGGGGTCCCTCACACACACACACACACACACACACACACAGCCTCATTTACACAGGCTGGCAGTGATGAGCCACATCTATACCACTCACCTCCACTACGACGCCTTAAACACGGCTTGATCCTACTTAAGCCCCCGTAAGTACGACATCTTACCTCATTTAAGTACGATGGCGTAAACCTTAAGTGAAACGATTACACGTCGTGCCCTACGTGGCAAACTGTCGCACTCAAGGGAACCCTTCCTCCAGGGACTCCTGCGGCTTTAAAACTGTGCTACAATCAGTAGCAGGGAAAGGATGGACTCCTCTGCAGTGTGGAGTTCCTCGAAGAGACTTTTGTACTCCGGACACAACATCGTCCAGGGTCACTCCACTCGCGGCGTAACCAAAAACAGGCAGTCCCTGTAACTCGTATAATATATATATATATATATATATATATATATATATATATATATATATATATATATATATATATATATATATATATATATATTCCTACGAGTCCATGGGGAAAATGAAACACGATAAGTTCCCAAGTACACTTTCGTGTAATAATCACATCATCAGGGGGAGACACAAGAGATAAACATAACAGTCAGTTGATGTATAATTAAGAGACGAAGCTAGGACGCCATTTGGTAAACATGCGATTGTTCAAGACAGACAACGAGCGTATCATAAACTATTATGTGGACAAGAAGGTGAATTGTTTACAAATTCTATCAACAAAAAGTTATCCAATTTATATAAACCATCACTAATAATATCATAATTCTTTGTGTATTTAATAATAGGAGATTCAATGATGTTTCTCGTGGTACTGGAGTTAGAGTTAATAACTGAGGTGGCATTACTCCAGTCAATAAAATTATCATAGTTTTTAACGTGATTAAACAAGGCATTTGATTCGTGTCCCGTTCTTATACTATATCTATGTTGCTTAAGTAACAGAAAGATCCTCACCAGTCTGCCCAACATAAAACTTATTACAATTTCTACATGGCACTTTATATATGTACCCAGGAGAATAATCTGGTGAGTTCCTGATTAAGATATTCGTTATAGTGTATATATATATATATATATATATATATATATATATATATATATATATATATATGTGTGTGTATATATATATATATATATATATATATATATATATATATATATATATATATATATATATATATATATATATATATATTTCTTTTCTTTTAAACTATTCGCCATTTCCCGCGTTAGCGAGGTAGCGTTAGGAACAGAGGATTAGGCCTTTTTTGGAATATCCTCACCTGGCCCCCTCTGTTCCTTCTTTTGGAAAATTAAAAAAAAAAAAAAAAAAAAAAACGAGAGGGGAGGATTTCCAGCCTCCCGCTCCCTCCCCTTTTAGTCGCATTCTACGACACGCAGGGAATACGTGGGAAGTATTCTTAATCCCCTATCCCCAGGGATAATATATATATACATATATATATATATATATATATATATATATATATATATATATATCCTTATAGCTTTCTCAAAAGAAAACTATAAGCCCGCCCCGTGAAACATGGGACACTGCTCAACGCATCACTGTAATTCACAGCCATCGACAGTGTCCAGGTCTCCCCCCTTCCCAGCCCCAGTAACCCCCCCCCCCCCCCCCGCAGCAGTGGCGGTGGGCCGTGCAGGCATCAAGGGATTAAAAAAGATTGCGCCATAAGATATTCCATCTATCTACCTCCCTCATAAATAAATAATTTCCTTTATAGATTTTTTTCAAAAAATATACATATATATATATATATCGGGAGGAAAAAAAAAAGTTTGGTTAATATTACCTGGGCGGGTTAATCTTAAATATAAACCAGTAGTAAAGATATATTGCTAGATGCTCGAAATTCATAAAACGTTACTTAAAATTTATCGATAGATATTCTTTTTCAATGTCTGCATATAATCTTTTTTTTTTCATCATTTATCAAACTTTGAATTAAGCCAACTATTTATGATGGAGTCTGAGAAAAAGGAAATGGAAGAGAACACACACACACACACACACACACACAATAACATTAAATGATATTCTTTACGGCATTACGATTTTGTTGTATTTCAAGCAATTTGCATGCATTCTGAAAACACATTAGCATATTTAGGTTCAAGCACGCATGATGGCTCAACTTCCGCAGTTTACATCAGACTAACAAAAACATATTTTCCAATACGCCCCCGTTTTTTTTTTTCCAAGGGGAAACTGAGGTAAACATATACGTCAGTCATCATAAGCTATGATGATTGACAGGATGGGCTCTGGTCCAACACAGTTCACGGCAGAAAAAGAAAATAAAAAATATTCAACACTGGTATGAAAAAGATATTACGAAAAGAGAAATATACCTGCGGTTATGTAGTTATGTATATGTTGTTTTTTTTTTTCCTGTATCCCGTACCTTCACCTTCCTGCCCAAAGTCTCTCATCTAGTATCCTTTTGAGGCTCCTGCAGCACTCAGGAAATTGGCCACGTCCACCGGTCGGAACCAAAGATCATAATGTGATGTGTGTGCTTCTATGTGTAGAGAGTGCAAGGCAGGTTTAGATGGACAGATAAGATAGATTGATGGATAGACAGATGTATAGATAGATAGATAGAAAACGTTAGTTCGAAAAGAGGATAGCAGTCTTATGCGAGTATTTCACAAAGACATTTGAGCCTCCCACCAACTCTCTCTGTGCAGAGTTCATATGCGACTGCTCCTGCAGACACCACCATGCAGTGCAGGTCGACCTGGTCTAAGGCTACGACCGATTGAGTCGCGCACTTTCGCCGTGTCGTCTTCGGTTCTAGACGCTTCAACTAAGGTCCCTTTCACCTCCGCAGGCACCTCCCACTTAGCCAGGAGCAGCAGCGAACCTTCTGGATCTTTGCGATTCTTCAGTCAACCGTCAGAGAAACGATGGAGATCTGCAGACCCATTGACGACGCATCTCACCTCCACTCATCTCACCCACCACTCACCGCGTCAACCTACAATCACACGAGCTGAATCCAAAAACGTATGAAAAAAGTCACACGAAGGCTAATCACGTCGTAACAATGTTAGGTTCCAGTCTGTTTCCGAATTCCAGGGTCGGTAATAAGCCACAAAACTGATAACGTTTTCTTATACAGAACTCTTCAGTCACTCCTCTACCCCACCTCAAAGATACCCAGCCTGCTACCCCGTCCCGTCACCTTGACTGGCCAATCTCTCTCACTCAGGACAAAAACAACTATTCTGGGCATCACCAGCAGCGACACAGACACATGACATTCACTCCTCCCACACCACAAACATCAGGGCTCCTAGACACTACCTATGTCAACAACATGACACACACACACACACACACACACACACACACACACACACACACACACACAACACTCACCTTGTGGCCAAGATACAACTCCCACACGAAAGACAATGAACTCTAAATTATTCTGCACTCACCTCACGTATACACACACACACACACACACACACACACATCACCACACTCCTTGACCTATGGCCCCATCCGATGGACGTGGCTGACTTCCCGAGTGCGGTAGCTGCTTCATTAAAAGGAGTTTCTAAGCCAAGAAGGTCGAGGTAATTATATAATACACTGGAGGTGGAAGGATGGAGTGAAAAAGATTTTGAGCGACCGGGGCCTGAACATACAGGAGGGTGAAAGGCGTGCAAGGAATAGAGTGAATTGGAACGATGTGGTATACCGGGGTCGATGTGCTGTCAGTGGGTTGAACCAGGGCCTGTGAAGCGTCTGGGATAAACCATGGAAAGTTTTGTGGAGCCTGGATGTGGAAAGGGAGCTGTGGTTTCGTTGCATCACACATGACAGCTCGAGAATGAGTGTGAATGAATGTGGCCTTTTTTGTCTTTTCCTAGCGTCGCCTCGCGCGCGCGCGCAGGGGAAGGAGGGTGCCATTTTCATGTGTGGCGGGGTGGCGACATTCTTTCGTCTGTTTCCGTGCGCTACCTCGCTAACGCGGGGGACAGCGACAAAGTGTAATAAAAAATGAATTAAAAAAAAAAAAAAAAATATATATATATATATATATATATATATATATATATATATATATATATATATATATATATATATATATATAATGAAATCCTTTATCTTGACATTTTCCTGTCCATTTACAAGTTACCAGCATCCTCATTATCACGTTACTCGAGTATAATATCTTCTCTCAGACTCATCTTTATTCACTCGCTTATTCGTTCATTTATCCAAGCCATGAATTAATTCCCTCGTTTGTCTTAACGCACCAGAGGAGTGAATGTCTCACTAAAGGTGCATGATGTTACCATGGCAACTTAATGTTATGTATATATTTATAGATCCATCGATCCATGTTTACAGATGTGTGTATTTACCTTCACCACAGCACCACACAAGGCCATCACAGGGGCCGGCCACCTCACCTGCGGAAGAGAAGAAACAAATGGGTTAATGGGCGTTGGTGCCACTGCATAAGCGAAGACAATAGGGACATGAGGCGTCGACCGAACAAAACTAATAGGCAATTTGTGTCCCTATTTACATCGCTGATGCTGAGTGATCGGTACATATTGAAATGGTCCTTCCTCCTCCTCCTCCTCCTCATCCTTTTCACTTCCCACAGCTCCTCCCCTCCTCCTCCTCCTCACCTCCTACAGCTTCCCCTCCTCCTCTTCCCCTAGTATCCCCTCCAGCACTATAAAGAGTACCGATGCAGATTAATCTAATCATCCATGATCCATTAGCCTCCTCTTCATGCCGTGGCCTCCCCTCGATACCTCACTAATTCCTCTTTACCTCCCCCGTGGCTGGCCAGTCAGCTTCCTCCGTGACCGGTGGGCCTGGGTTTTGATTGGCCAGTCCCTAGGGCAACACAGCAGCTGACGGTAATCAAGGGGGTCCACTGTACGGCCACTGAAGACTGTGGTTTGGGGTTTTCTATGGCATCACAAGGGCCCCGGATTCTTTGACGAAGGAGGAGAATTGGTTATCCGATTTTCTGGTTTGTGAACCCAATGGTTCGACCCCCGTATGGGACTTGGAGGCACTTACGGGGGAGAGGTTAGGAGTACCACAATGAAGGTGGCTGTTGTGGCACGGTGGGCAGTGGGGATCATAGTGTACGTGGGGAAGAGAACTGTTTCAAGGTGACTGATGCTCTGTGTCTGTCTGTGTGTGTGTGTGTGTGTGTGTGTGTGCGTGTTGAGCGATCTCTCCGTATGTGTTCATTTGTGTTCAAAATTATCAACATGTGTTAAAAAAATTAAATTCAAATCTATTTCTTATTCAATCGTAAGTTGTCTGCAGACGGTGCACAAGAGCCAAGTGTTCTTAGGGATATATATATATATATATATATATATATATATATATATATAGAGAGAGAGAGAGAGAGAGAGAGAGAGAGAGAGAGAGAGAGAGAGAGAGAGAGAGAGAGAGAGAGAGAGAGAGAGTTCAATAATTTTTGGGAAAACAATGTAAATAAACAAAAACCAACTGTTATATTCCCAAAACTTGATCATTTTCTCAATAGAAAAAATTAAATTGTTCCAACACAGACGTTACGAAAGTAATATACCCTCTTCTTCTGCTATTCAGTAAGACATATGTCAAAGACGTCTTTAAAATGCTCCCTTTCCCAACCCGTTCCTTTCCACCTTCGCTCCTTTCCCTTCCCATCCCATCAGTGGACCTCATGTGCATGACAACTCTCCCACATTCATCTGCCATGTTTAAATAACATTTAGCAATGTTTAACAAACCTCTCTAACAAGTCTATAAACATTGGGGAAACTGAAAACACACAATGATATGAGCAAGAGCCAAGTGACAATTTATTTCACGTTGTAATTGGTTGGTTTGATTACTTTATTATCTATGATTTCCTTCAATTATCATATAATAAAATGATTCTTCTTTCTTCGTTTCTTTCGCTAAACCTTCCACCAATGACGTCAAACCATTGTACTTTATAACACACTCAACCTCACCACACACTCGAGGCAGTGTGACCCCTGGCTATCACAACACACTCAACCCCACCACACACTCGAGGCAGTGTGACCCCTGGCAATCACAACACACTCAACCCCACCACACACTCGAGGCAGTGTGATCCTGGTTATCACAACACACTCCACCACACCACACACTCGAGGCAGTGTGACCCTGGTTATCACAACACACTCAACCCCACCACACACTCGAGGCAGTGTGATCCTGGCTATCACAACACACTCAACCCCACCACACACTCGAGGCAGTGTGATCCTAGCTATCACAACACACTCCACCACACCACACACTCGAGGCAGTGTGATCCTAGATCACAACACACTCAACCCCACCACATACTCGAGGCAGTGTGATCCTGGCTATCACAACACACTCAACCCCACCACACACTCGAGGCAGTGTGATCCTAGCTATCACAACACACTCCACCACACCACACACTCGAGGCAGTGTGATCCTAGCTATCACAACACACTCAACCCCACCACACACTCGAGGCAGTGTGATCCTAGCTATCACAACACACTCAACCCCACCACACACTCGAGGCAGTGTGACCCTGGTTATCACAACACACTCAACCCCACCACACACTCGAGGCAGTGTGATCCTAGCTATCACAACACACTCAACCCCACCACACACTCGAGGCAGTGTGATCCTAGATCACAACACTCTCAACCACACCACACACTCGAGGCAGTGTGACCCTGGTTATCACAACACACTCAACCCCACCACACACTCGAGGCAGTGTGACCCTGGCTATCACAACACACTCCACCACACCACACACTCGAGGCAGTGTGATCCTAGCTATCACAACACACTCCACCACACCACACACTACAGGCAGTGAGACCCTAACAATTAACCAAATGGGGAACACATTTCGCACACCCAAGCAGCCAACACAGTCTCTTTTCCAGCTGATGAACAACAAATTAGTTATTCATGCGTCAACAACAGGCATGTGATGCACACATCTGCGCCAACCAAAACATTTCACGGAGAATACCTACTTCACAGCAGTGGCGCCAATACATATATATATATATATATATATATATATATATATATATATATATATATATATATATATATATATATATATATATTATATATGAGTGCACGGGACCTGAACACGCAAGAGGGTGAAAGGCGTACACGGGATAGAGTGCACTGGAGCGATTTCTATACAGGGGGCGACGTGCTTTTAATGGTCTGAACCACGGCATATGAATAATCTTGGGGAAACCATGGACAGGTTTGTGGTGTCTGGTTGTGGATAAGGGGCTGTGGTTTCTGTGTACTACGTATGACATGTAGCAAATGGGTATGTGCGAACGAGGTCTTTCTTTGTCTGTTCCTGGCGCTGACTCGCTAACACGGGAAACAGCGAACAAATATTGAATACATACATACACACACACACACATATATATATATATATATATATATATATATATATATATATATATATATATATATATATATATATATTTTTTTTTTTTTCTTTCAAACTATTCGCCATTTCCCGCATTAGCGAGGTAGCTTTAAGAACAGAGGATTGGGCCTTTGAGGGAATATTCTCACTTGGCCCCCTTCTCTGTTCCTTCTTTTGGAAAATTAAAAAAAAAAAAAACGAGAGGGGAGGATTTCCAGCCCCACACTCCCTCCCCTTTTAGTCGACTTCTACGACACGCAGGGAATACGTGGGAAGTATTCTTTCTCCCCTATATATATTTCTTTTTTCTTTTAAACTAAACGCCATTTCCCGCGTTAGCGAGGTAGCGTTAAGAACAGAGGACTGGGCCTTTTTTGGAATATCCTCACCTGGCCCCCTCTGTTCCTTCTTTTGGAAAATTAAAAAAAAAAAAAAAAAGAGAGGGGAGGATTTCCAGCCCCCCGCTCCCTCCCCTTTTAGTCGCCTTCTACGACACGCAGGGAATACGTGGGAAGTATTCTTAATCCCCTATCCCCAGGGATAATATATATATATATATATATATATATATATATATATATATATATATATATATATATATATATGAAAGTAAAAGTTAATCCAGAAGTGAAAACTAATATAATCCAAGTAATTCATGCATTTCATTTTACTTTTCCTAACATTTTGAAAAACATCAAACGATTGCTTATGGAGGATAAATTCATTCAAAGAAATTCTGTTGGTGATAAATATGAACTCTGAACATTTAGCGAGTCATTATGCGTTTAAATTCTTTTGTAATGGTGAGGTCTTGCACAAGTAACGACACATTCTTCCACTGGGTAAGCACGATAAGTGCAGAGGCAATGCAGCAGAGAGCCAGCTGCTGCAGGTGGTGCAGGAATAAGTAAGAAAATTATTCGAGTTGAGGTAAGGTGAGATGGAGTTGGCGGGGTTCCCATCGCGACGATGAGGGAGATGTGAGGCGTAATAAAGCAGGCCTTCCGTGGGGGAGTTACGTGGGCGTTGGGTCTCTTGGAGCTTCTGCAGAAGGGAGGAAGGATTATCGAGGTTGCCTAGTAGGTGGTTGACGCTTGTGCTTTGCACTGCAGGAGGCATGGTCGTAGTTCAGGCTACCGCAAGAGACAGGCGATGGCAATGACCCATGAGGGTGTTACCAAGGAGGCAAAGGTAACTTGGGACTGCTACCGAAGGAGGTCTTCATCTACCGAAGGAGGTCTTCATCCAAGAGGCAGCACAGAACCCCTCCTTGAGCGGTGATGAGCCAAAAATCACACAGTGGACGTTTCCGGGCTTAGGTCGCCCCTGTGTCCGAGAACCTGTAGACTCGCTACAGCCTTACTGATACATGGGGTGTACATGAGGTAAGTTGGGTCGGCCATGCCGAGAGTGTTAATTCTGTGGGTGTGGCCGCAAGGCTCATTACGGCCGGGCTCCCCTCTGGAGGATTACAGACCACTGTGAAACACGGGGGAACACCCCGATGAGAAGGTCATTGTCATCTGCCCGCTCTGTGACCTTACCTTGGTCATGACCTGAGGCTCATGACCTTAACGTCAGGTGCTGGATATAGTTCACATCAGGTCACTGACGGAAATATGCTGGACATGTCACTCTTATGAGGAAATGACGCTGAGAACAACTACCCTCCAGGGTTATCATGTACGTTCATTTTCTCTCCCACGTAATGATTAATCTCTCTCTCTCTCTCTCTCTCTCTCTCTCTCTCTCTCTCTCTCTCTCTCTCTCTCTCTCATTCTCCTCCATTTCCCTATCTCCCTCTTTCTCTCAATCTTTTTTTTTTCATTCCTCCACTAACTCCAAACTCTTCCTCTTTTGATCCCTCACGTTTTCACTTCCTCCCTTCTCTCTCTCTCTCTCTCTCTCTCTCTCTCTCTCTCTCTCTCTCTCTCTCTCTCTCTCTCTCTCTCCTTTTCCCCTCTCTTTCTCTCCCTCTCACCGAGCACTCCTCTCCCTTGACCTTATTAATAATACCAGAGCCAGGATGGTGTCGCGGAGCAACTGGAACATGGCGCCCAGCTCCACTATTCGCGCGGGTAAAACTGTATTTCCCAAAAGGATCAAAACATTCCTCTTGTTTCGTTTTCTACACGGAATCTTCGACCATTACCTGTAAAGTCTGTGCAGCTCGGGCGCTTGAATCTGAACAGCAATTAATCTAAATCAGGAAGATAATATACACAAGAATTATGCAAATACACAATGAACAGAAATGACTGCACGTTTATTAACAACTGAAATGAAGAAAACGGATACTAATGAGCCACGCTATACCATTTTCTTTATCAATACACTCAGAACCTGTGCAGAAAACGGATAACAGAATTTCGATGCATTGTTTTTTTTTTCCTTATCAATAAACCAAGAAATAATACAGAAAACGGATATCAGCGAGTCACCATGTTCTTGAGAATCAACCTAATCTATCTTCTTCGGGTTTAGGTTAAACCTGTCAACATTACAATTTTGTACAACAAAACGAATAATATATATATATATATATATATATATATATATATATATATATATATATATATATATATATATATATCCTGGGAGCCTTGAAGAATGTGTGGAAGTCGAGAACATTTTCTCGGAAAGCAAAAATGGGTATGTTTGAAGGAATAGTGGTTCCAACAATGTTGTATGGTTGCGAGGCGTGGGCTATGGATAGAGTTGTGCGCAGGAGGGTGGATGTGCTGGAAATGAGATGTTTGAGGACAATGTGTGGTGTGAGGTGGTTTGGTCGAGTAAGTAATGTAAGGGTAAGAGAGATGTGTGGAAATAAAAAGAGCGTGGTTGAGAGAGCAGAAGAGGGTGTTTTGAAATGGTTTGGGCACATGGAGAGAATGAGTGAGGAAAGATTGACCAAGAGGATATATGTGTCGGAGGTGGAGGGAACGAGGAGAAGTGGGAGACCAAATTGGAGGTGGAAAGATGGAGTGAAAAAGATTTTGTGTGATGGGGGCCTGAACATGCAGGAGGGTGAAAGGAGGGCAAGGAATAGAGTGAATTGGATCGATGTGGTATACCGAGGTTGACGAGCTGTCAGTGGATTGAATCAGGGCATGTGAAGCGTCTGGGGTAAACCATGGAAAGTTGTGTGGGGCCTGGATGTGGAAAGGGAGCTGTGGTTTCGGGCATTTTTGCGTGGCAGCTAGAGACTGAGTGTGAACGAATGGGGCCTTTGTTGTCTTTTCCTAGTGCTACCTCGCACACATGAGGGGGGAGGGGGAAGGTATTCCATGTGTGGCGAGGTGGCGATGGTAATGAATAAAGGCAGACAGTGTGAATTGTGTGCATGGGTATATATGTATGTGTCTGTGTATATATATATGTGTACATTGAGATGTATAGGTATGTATATTTGCGTGTGTGGACGTGTGTGTCTATACATTGTGGATGGGGGTGGGTTGGGCCATTTCTTTCGTC
Organism: Panulirus ornatus; assembly: GCF_036320965.1. Taxonomy (NCBI): domain Eukaryota; kingdom Metazoa; phylum Arthropoda; class Malacostraca; order Decapoda; family Palinuridae; genus Panulirus; species Panulirus ornatus. The sequence continues at coordinate 57,258,334 of NC_092243.1, forward strand.
TGTTTCCTTGCGCTACCTCGCAAACGCGGGAGACAGCGACAAAGCAAAATAAAAAAAAAAAAAAAAAATTATATATATATATATATATATATATATATATATATATATATATATATATAAATATAAAAGTAACAAATACACAGTAAACTATCTCTCTCTCTCTCTCTCTCTCTCTCTCTCTCTCTCTCTCTCTCTCTCTCATCTCTCTCTCTCTCTCTCTCAGTTAAGCCGATCCATCCCGCTTTCACGTTTTTTTTTTTTCGGAAGTATTCTTTTTTAAAGCGATATATTTTACGTGCGACAACTGCTATTACCAAAGCGTCTGTGTTTGATGGAAAAAAGGTATCATCAAATGAATATATATATATATATATATATATATATATATATATATATATATATATATATATATATATATATATACACGTGTATTTCTACTAATATTCTGGTGAAGTTCTGTCTCTATGTAATCAATCTTAGTTAGTGAAATAACGCCTTGACAGGACAGAACGACCTTGGAGCACGACGGTACGACCCTGGAGACCGACGACCCTTATAGGCCAGGTCAAAGGCTACAGACCACCATAGCCCAGGGTCGTACTGTCATGCCCCAGGGTCGTACCGTCGTGCCCCAGGGTCGTACCGTCGTGCCCCAGAGTCGTACCGTCGTGCCCCAGGGTCGTACGTTCATCTATCACCATCTCCTTCCATCAGCCACGCCTCCAACCTCAATGTCTGTAAATCCAGTGGCGGCCACTGAAGATAACAAGGGGTAACCAAAAAAAAGGAAAAAAAAAGTGATGGAAACAATAGCCCGGCTTGAATGTCAGAGTTGAAGGAAAGGAAATAAAATCCTGGCTGTACCAACCAACATACACAAGCCGGGGGGGGGTCACTGATGGCAGCTGGGGTTCGACACTCTTGGAGCGGGGGATTCCACGGGATGGGGATTTCATGATGGAAGGGCGTTCAGATCGCCTTTTATAGGGAATATTGCTCATTCTCTCGCTGCGTAAAGGGAATCACTTAAAATGAGCGCACCGCCTGTTCCTTTCCCATTCATCCTCGTCGCACCCCTTCCATACTTTCCCTTGCCCGACCGATCTTCCCTTCCTTTCCCAACCTTCCCACTTACATCCAACACGCTGTGACTTCGTCTCTACCACTATCCTCTTCCCCATCTTCCTTTCCCCCCACCCTTTTCCTTCTTTTCCTCTTCCAGCAAGACCTCCCTTCCTTCCCACTCATGACCATTCCTCTTCCCATTCCATCTCAAACACCTCCTTACTCCTATCATTATTAACCGTCCTAATCCACCACCACACTCTTCTCTTTCCCACTTTCAACCCAACCCCATTTATACAGACTTTCCTCCCCACTTCTGCGACTTTCCCTTCCCACCTGTAACAACCCTCCTGTCCCATCTCCACAAACATCATCATTCCAACTGGCATAAATCCTTTCGTCTCCCTTCCTTCTCCCTCACCACCCTTCCCTCATCCTTCCCGTACCTCTAAACACACACCATTCCACCCCCCCATATCTCTCTCTCTCTCTCTCTCTCTCTCTCTCTTCCACCCCATCTTCCACTTTCCACGCCTCACCGTGAAACGGAGCTGCCGCGATCTGTGTACCCATACCTAGCGCTGGCCCTACTAAGCCTGGCGCGCGAGCGTTCGCGTCTGCCTCACCAGACAGACATCGCGGACAAAGAGGCAGCGGGGGTTTTGGCGGGAAAATGCTGCAGCTGAACAAAAGAAGAAAACAATACCTCATGTTTTGTGTTTCTCTTAAAGTTGAGTTGTGCCGGAGGGAGAGGGAGTGAGTTTACAGTGGTCTCCCAACCCAGGGAGGGAGAGGGAGCGAGTTTACAGTGGTCTCCCTGCCCAGGAAGGGAGAGGGAGTGAGTTTACAGTGATCTCTGCCCAAGGAGTGAGAGGGTACGAGTTTACAATGTCTCCCAGCCCTGGGATGGGAGAGGGAGTGAGTTTACAATGGTATCCCTGCACAAGAGATGGTTTTATACTGGTCTCCCCGACCAAGGCGGGAGGGTTCGACTCCCCACTGCTGTGACACTGCAGTCCAAAAAAATTCATAACTATTTGGAGGCAAACTGGCGCCTTTCCAAAACACCTGCACTGCCTAAGTGTAAGGACTTAAACTGGTCTCCCTTCCCAGTGGGAGAGGTCTGCACTGGTCTCCCTTCCCAGAGGGAGAGGTCTGCACTGGTCCCCCTTACCAGTGGAGGGATTTATACGGTCTCCCTCCCTAGAGGAGGGGGTTTACACTGGTCTCCCCGTCCAAAGAGCAAGGGGTTTGCAGTGCTCTCTCCAGCAAGGAGAGGTAGAGGTTTGCACTGGTCTCCCTGCCCAGCATAGTTGTTTACAAGGGAAGGTTTCCCAGCACTCGGGAGAAGGGGGAGGGGGGGTGTTACGGGGGGGGGGGGGGGGGGTTGAACGACCTACCACCACAGACCCGTGTCTGGAATGTCCCAACTACACAGACACAACAGATTGGGGTGTATCCCACCAACACTCCTGGTAACAGACGTCAACAGAATGAAAATGGATTTACTGCAAGTCACAATCTTTTTCATTCATATAATTATTACGTACTTTCTTCTCATCACCCACTTCATTTTCGCGTTAGTATGTTCAATCACTTTTATTGTATTTCTCATCTATTCATTATATTTTCAAATTTTTATCCTTGTTTACCTTAGTAGAACTTTGTATCTATGAAATCTGAAATATGAGGCTGTGTGTGTGTGTGTGTGTGTGTGTGTGTGTGTGTGTGTGTGTGTGTGTGTGTGCGCGCGCGCGCGCGCGCGTTCATGCGTGCGTGTAATCAACTGTTCGTACAGTATTGTGAAGGAGTTCTACACACTTGGGTTCCCATTTCTCGAACCTTCTCTACAATCAACAACTTTAAAAATTTCTATGTACTACATTGTACACAAATTCATTTTCAACAAGCAGTGTACCCCCATTCATCCACCAATCTTACGCGACAGAATTACTTCTTGACATCATCTTCTGACGAGTTCCTCGACTCCTTTCTTGTCATGTCCTCTGGTCGCATCTCCCGAAGAACAGCTCACTGTTGACACCGTCAAACTGGTTCAGAAACTTGAAGGTTGTGATTAAGACATTCCAGTAGCGTCCATCTTCCACCGTGGACATGTGTAAGGCCTCTAGCCTTTCACCTGTTACTCATCTATCTTAATTCTAGTACCGTCTTTGTTGCCCTCCTCAGGACCTTATCTATCCGTTCTCTGCGACGACCAAACTTGAGAATCATACTCTGGGTTTGGCCTAATATACGCAGTGGACAATTTCCCGAGCATTTCTCAATCTCTGTGTTTCAAAGCAGTTCTTGTATCTTCTACAGACAGTAAGAGCTTAGTCCTCCTGGCAGAAATGAGCCATGTGGTACGCCATTTCGATAAATCTCCCTCAACACGTACCCTCTGTTCCCTTCTACTAAGGTCACTTTCGATCCATAAGAGAAGTCTCCCAAAAAATTCCTGCTTGATGACCGAACATCTTTACCATGTGGTACGTGTCAAACGCTTTCTGGTAGTCGAGGGACACAAAATCCACTCATCCTTTCCCTTTGTTTAAAGCGAAGCATCCTTCCGATTCCTGACGTTTGGCAATCCATATCACAAGTTTATATATATATATATATATATATATATATATATATATATATATATATATATATATATATATATATGCCCAAAAAATCTCTGTTTTACACGTAAAATCTATTCAGAATATCTTCAGTTATGTGTACTCAATATATTTCATAGTTTTGAGTATTCAGAATTTCTATCACACAGTCATATAAACTGAGAATCATTCTTCACAATTACATGCATTCAGAATTCATCACAAGTTTGCTTCCAAGGAGTCGAAATTAGTTTAACTTATGAAGTAATTTCCGAAGAGGAGTATTTGATGGCGCCACCTCACAGATCACGTATAAAAGCAGAAAACAGATGAATATCTCGTTTCAGGTTCACGACCGACGTTCTTTTGCTCTTCCTTAGCTCAAATTCTTTTTTCTATTTCTCTTATGAGCATCAATATCATGATGTAGTCTCTCCACACGAAGCTCTAAGTCTACGATTGCCTCTGTCACCACCACAAAAACACACGTCGCAAAGATCCACCTTGTCTGTCTGTGTTGGCGTTCCTTTCTATTCTTATGAATATGCAAATCATTACATCATCTGGGGTTCAGAATGAAAACATGGTCAAAGCTGGGTCTGGTCTAGGTACGGTTTTCTGCCATCCGAAATACGTGAAGCAAAAACATATCACAGGCAAACATCTGCCGGTAACTACAGCAGGAACATAATACATAATACAACAGAGTTACAGAGAGTCGAGTTTTTGTATAATCTAGTTTCTTTTAATTGTCAATTAGTGTCGCACATAAAAGTAATTACTGATAATTAAGTACATATAATTCTTACTTTACAAGATTACATATAGGCTCAATGCATGGCTATAACATTCTCATACACGAGCAAACAGAACGGTAAATCTACGAGTCCACAGACTGAAAGATACAGACAGCATACCAGGATCAAACCACGGCTACTGTATCTTCACACCTTAAGAAATACAACGGCTCATGTATGAGTTCCAAGACATTATAAAAAGACCGCCCCCCCCCCCCAAAAAAAAAGAAGTAACTACGTCTGCTGTATTTCTCTCACACACTGACAAGTCCCACTATGACTCTTAAATTTAAGAGTGTTCACACCTCCTGTATGGAGACAGTATTACATGGAGCAAACTCTCCCGCGTCCCCAAGTTGATTCAGGTTATAATCTGTTCATCACTGAACACCTTCCCAGCCAGAGCCATTCCCACGACGTCCTCACCTCCTCCTGCCTGACATCTCACAAATCGTGTCATTTCCGCTGTTTAACTCTCCCTTTCGGCAAAGACAATCCGGCACGCTCTCACTCCCCCACTCTCTCTCTCTCTCTCTCTCTCTCTCTCTCTCTCTCTCTCTCTCTCTCTCTCTCTCTCTCTAACATCGTGAAGACGGAAATTCTAGACGATCCTCCCCGTCCGACGGTACAAAAGCAAATTAGTTGGCTTAATTTACTCACAGGCAGGAGGAATGGGTTACCCTACTGCCTGTTGTGGAGGAGGAGCCGTGCGTCGCCCTACCACACCAACAAGCTCTGGTTCTCTCTCCTCAAGGGTGTGGGTCTTCCAGGGCTGGGTCGCCCAATTTCTCTACCAAAATTTGATTTATTGAAAAAAGGGGGAAACGGTTTTTCCTTACTCGAGTTCGTTGTTGTACTTGACCATCCTATTTCAATGAATAATAAGACAACGCAGGACAAAGAACTTTATCTCACACATACATACATACATACATACACACACACACACACACACACACACACATATATATATATATATATATATATATATATATATATATATATATATATATATATATATATATATATATATATATATATATTCTTATTTTGCTTTGTCGCTGTCTCCCGCGTTTGCGAGGTAGCGCAAGGAAACAGACGAAAGAAATGGCCCAACCCACCCCCATACACAATGTACACACACACGCCCACACACGCAAATATACATACCTATACATCTCAATGTACACATATATATACACACACAGACACATACATATATACCCATGCACACAATTCACACTGTCTGCCCCTATTCATTCCCATCGCCACCTCGCCACACATGGAATACCATCCCCCTCCCCCTCATGTGTGCAAGGTAGCACTAGGAAAAGACAACAAAAGGCCCCATTCGTTCACAGTCTCCAGCTGTCATGCAATAATGCCCGAAACCACAGCTCCCTTTCCACATCCAGGCCCCACACAACTTTCCATGGTTTACCCTAGACGCTTCACATGCCCTGATTCAATCCACTGACAGCACGTCAACCCCGGTATACCACATCGATCCAATTCACTCTATTCCTTGCCCGCCTTTCACCCTCCTTCCCACGCATTCCTCGCGTGTCGTAGAAGGCTACTAGAGGGGACGGGAGCGGGGGGCCAGAAATCCTTCCCTCCTTGTATTTTTAACTTTCTAAAATGGGATATATATATATATATATATATATATATATATATATATATATATATATATATATATATATATATATATATAAAACTGGAGGAAGTGAAGTGTTTTAGATATCTGGGAGTGGATCTGGCAGCGGATGGAACCATGGAAGCGGAAGTGGATCATAGGGTGGGGGAGGGGGCGAAAATTCTGGGGGCCTTGAAGAATGTGTGGAAGTCGAGAACATTATCTCGGAAAGCAAAAATGGGTATGTTTGAAGGAATAGTGGTTCCAACAATGTTGTATGGTTGCGAGGCGTGGGCTATGGATAGAGTTGTGCGCAGGAGGATGGATGTGCTGGAAATGAGATGTTTGAGGACAATGTGTGGTGTGAGGTGGTTTGATCGAGTGAGTAACGTAAGGGTAAGAGAGATGTGTGGAAATAAAAAGAGCGTGGTTGAGAGAGCAGAAGAGGGTGTTTTGAAGTGGTTTGGGCACATGGAGAGAATGAGTGAGGAAAGACTGACCAAGAGGATATATGTGTCGGAGGTGGAGGGAACGAGGAGAAGAGGGAGACCAAATTGGAGGTGGAAAGATGGAGTGAAAAAGATTTTGTGTGATGGGGGCCTGAACATGCAGGAGGGTGAAAGGAGGGCAAGGAATAGAGTGAATTGGAGCGATGTGGTATACCGGGGTTGACGTGCTGTCAGTGGATTGAATCAAGGCATGTGAAGCGTCTGGGGTAAACCATGGAAAGCTGTGTAGGTATGTATATTTGCGTGTGTGGACGTATGTATATACATGTGTATGGGGGGGGGGGGGGGGTTGGGCCATTTCTTTCGTCTGTTTCCTTGCGCTACCTCGCAAACGCGGGAGACAGCGACAAAGTATAAAAAAAAAAAAAAAAAAAAAATATATATATATATATATATATATATATATATGCCTTTATGAATTTACAGCTTTAGCGAGATGGCGTTAGGGGCAAACGAACAATAGCTTCCTTGTACGCATCTAATCTCTTTATCTTTCGAATATGATGTACTGAATCCAACATCTACAACCATCAGCCAAGCAGTAACGACTACTCCTTGGTTTACGTCGAGTGACTCGGAAGCCCTTCTTCACCCCGTGTACACCACATCGATCCAATTAATTCTAATAAACACAAGCCTCTCGCCTTCCAGAATGTTCAAGCCCCGGTGCCCCAATGTTTCTTCAACCGCTTCACTTGCCGCCAGAACATCCAGGTTCCTAACACCTCCATCATTTTACTCCCTGGGTACAATCACACACATTCAAACATCGCCAGTTTAAGACGTCGAGGACAAATCTTCTTTGAGATATTCCCTCTACTTACCTTGACCTCTCCCTTAAGGATCAAGTAAAAGACCAGGACATCATACCCTAGTGCCGCACCGCCTTACACATACTCTGTCTATCCAGTCAATTTAAGCACGTAAAGCCTCTGTCTCTACGGTCGTACACCATGTCTTTACACAGGCATAAAACGTCTGTCTGTCTCTCTCTGATATGTACAGTCCGTAGCCTCAAATGAACATGATAGTCCCGTCTTATCACGGACGCAGAGGCGGCGCATCCACGTACAGATGGCCCCCGCGGCCTCACATAAGTAACATCTGGGTGTTCAGGTATGTATAGCCTGAGTATACAACGTAAGCATACCTCTGTCTCCGTGCCTGGCGTCATGCATAAGTAACTAGGCTCAGGAACCGTCCCTCCTCCCCCTCCCCCACGCCACCTCCACGAACTCAAACTTGTTGCGTGCCAGATCTTCTTCCTGGGAGAGAGAGAGAGAGAGAGAGAGAGAGAGAGAGAGAGAGAGAGAGAGAGAGAGAGAGAGAGAGAGAGAGAGAGAGAGAGACTCTGCTTGAAGAATTCTCTCTCCCTCTCTCTCTGGAGATGCTTGGAGCCATCCTCCTCATTCTTTCTAGCGACTTGCTTGCTTCTTTATATAAATGCATTCTCGAGCTCAGAACTTGTTGCTTCTCTGATTTTTTCTCTTAAGAGGGATGGAAGTTATACAATGCTTGGAATGCTCGCCTGCTGTATCTTTCTTTTGGGACTCGCTATAATAGTCTGCGTTTTGGTTCTTCTGTGAATACTTGATTCACTACCCCTTTCCGATGCTATGTTGTGATATTGTGATAACATATCTGGCATCCTTCTGTGCGGGTGACCATGTACTGATATCCTGTGCCAGACTCCATGTTCTGTAAACCAAGTCTTTAACTCTTGTCATACCAATCTTCAGATTTTCTGGCATTTATTACAACATCTTTGTGACATCACTTGACATTTTCTTGCATCACTTTTCAAATGTTGTGAAACACGTCTCATTATCTTGCGAGAACCAGTCCTCACATGGTTTTTTTTCCACCAGTTAATCAAGGTTTGTGCAGGTAATCTATATATCTTGTGCCTCTTGTTCCATATATTGTGTGAAGAGTCATGACACAGTGTGACACCAATCTTAACACCATGTGACACCAGTCCCTGTATTTTGTGATACCCATCTTAACATCTTGTGACACTAGTCACTATCATCTTGTAACATCAATCTTTATAATCAGTGACGTATCTTCATATTTCTTTAAGGTCTTTTTTCTTACGGAGGAGGCTCCAGTTACGGACAAAAGTCCAAAGCATGACTGCGCTTTATTTGAAATATGGAAGGGGAAAATGAGAGACAAGGGAAAATATTTACAAATTTTGGAGGAAGTGAAAAGTCTGCCTTTTACAAAACACCAGAGTACAGTTACTCAGAAAGTCCAGATAAGGTAGAGAGTTCCCAAACTTCAAAGTGTTGGGAAAGAAGCAGTTATCAAAAGGGCCCACCCTAGAGTTGCCAACGGCCACACAGTAGTCATGTGACGCAGCACCTTGCCGAGTATCGCGTCGTCTAGCTAGTGGTGGGGGCACACAAGCAGCCAGCTCTCAGGAGCAAAATCCAAAGTGATACCTACAGAAGAGGGAAAGTGAACCAGCACTGCGGTGCAGGGCAAGTGGATCAAGCATTGAAGTTAGCCTGGGAGAAGTGTTAAGTCGGACCGCTGTCGACTCTACTCTGTCACTAGAACCACCCCAGATGTGAGAGCACTACTTCATACAAGGACGGATCAATCCTCTGTATAAATAGAGCAACTGTAAGGAAGAACAGAAATTTCGACATCTAAACAGGACACCCAGTTTCTTAAGAGGCAGACTTTGCTATTTCCGTAATGTGGGGGTTTCCAAGATAGAGTAGATATTACTGTAATACCAATATGTCAATTGAGTTAAGAGGTGGAATTACAGAACCGTTGAAGGAGAGAAGAAAGGTGTGAGGAATTTTTGATAAAAGAGATGAGTAGAAAGTGGGTCTTGGAGGCATTAAACTCATGCAGATTTCGTCTACCCACTGTGACATCCTGTCCAAGCCTGAGTTTACCAAGGAATCTGTATCGAGATGCGATGCAGATCGAGTGAGAGAATAAGGAGCAGAAGTGAGGGATGTGGAGGGAAGCAATGAGGAGTCGTCTGTGTACGAGTGCACCTGGTAATCCGCAGAAAAGAGGAAATCGTTGAAAAAAAAAAAAAAAAGCGTTGGAGACGAGACAGAACCTCGAGGGACACCGCTGTTGATGGAGAAAGGGGGAGAGGCTGAACCATCAACAACCACGGAGATAGATATGAGGGAGCAAAGTGAGGGAGGGAAGCCAAAAGAAGGGAGCTTAGGGATGAGACCCTAAAGCCACACCCTGTCAAAAAGTTGGGATATGTCAAGGGCAACTACACATGATTCCCCCCCAAAAAATCTCTCAAGGATGATGACCAGAGATCAGTAAGATAGGAAAGAATATCACCAGTGGATCTCGGCAGTCCGTGTTATTTTGCTACACCAATGATCATATCACACGACACCATTCTTCATACTTTGTGACACCAGGCTTAATCCTCTCATACTCTCTCTCTCTCTCTCTCTCTCTCTCTCTCTCTCTCTCTCTCTCTCTCTCTCTCTCTCTCTCTCTACCATTTCTAGCCAGCATTGTTCATATTCTTTTGTGTTCCTCGTGGGTTCATTATGCTAGTTCTTCTCAAGGTGTTTCACAGTGTGTTTGTAAGCACAGGCCCCAGCACATGTGGTGGGCTGCCACCCTCCTATTCCCTGTGATGGAAGACATGACACACGGGACGAGAAAAGACAAAGAAGAAAATATATGATAAGCTTACCCGAGGCACGACAGAGCAGAGTCAAACAGACAGTTTGAAATACAAAGATGCTTAATGAAAACCATGTCAGTTATCTAGCACACACACACACACACACACACACACACACACACACACACACAGAAATAACGTAGCCAGACAAAATTAAAAAGTTGTATAACAGTAAATTCAGGAGATGGGGGCCCCCTCACGAGTGTAGAGCTCCCACCCCGTAATTACCACAAACTGGTAATTACAGAGATAATTACAGAGACACTAATAACCAAACCTTGTCCCTACTAACCACTCCAACCAGCCCAACCCCCTCCCACAGCACTCCCACCCTCCCAGTATTCAAGTGAGGCAACCAACACACCACACGACATGTGTGTAACTTTACGTCAACAAACTGAAAAAGAAAAGAAAAATTATTATATATACACGTGCGTGTGTGTGTGTGTGTGTGTGTGTGTGTGTGCTCCCTGAATATGCCTGTAAATTCAGCATTAATCAATTTTGTTGTTGATGTCCCCACCTCGTCTAGGGATTCCCTTACACTGCTCAGGTAGTTCACCGATAAGCTGGCCAAAGTCCATAGTTGGGGTTGAACCGAACTCAAGAAGAAACCAGTAGTGTAATCATCCTTAGGTACGCAGTAGCACAACGCTTCGTGACGCGTACCACATTCTCAGATGCGACGAGGACAATACATCATGGTCCTGGTTTATGTACAAAAGTCGAGGACAGAGAGGAAAATTATTGACCCGTGGGAGATGGATAGCAATCATGAGATGGTCATGGTTAAGGGCATTCGGCTGCCCGTGCACGTCTTAGCGGCCACAGACAAGAATATCGACACACAACGCAACAAGTCTGTTCCATTCCAGGGGAACGAATGTAATCTTGCCAACTCCTCGTGCAAGCATACGGTAGGGTACGGGCACAAGCCTGCACATGTACTGTGTACATACCTGTACATGATCTAGCCCATCAGATGACGGACGGATTGGGCGGGTCCGTCAGACGCCGGCCCATCAGAAGGACGTCGGCACCATCAGCCCGAGGAGGCCCATCAGAGTGACCAGCCAGGATACAGTCCCACACAGCTATTCCCAGGGATTCCCCCCCCCCCCCCCCCACCCAATCAGGATGGGACCAGCCATCACAGACAATCAGGCGCATCCATCAAGTCGTTCGGTCGGAGGCTATCGCACCCAATCACCGCAACCAATCAGAAAGATCCTATCACCAGCCACTGGCAGACTCCATGACGGCCAGCCGTCGAGACGCACACCCATCGCTAACAACCGTTCCGTAACTACCATGACCCGGCCTGAGGAACACAATTACAGCCGATCACCAAGCTGCACCACGGAACCGGCCGTTAAACACCGGGCAGACATACACCAAACAACACTCACACGGACGGGGGGAGGAGGAAAACGAAACAAGGTCGTTCATGTGACGACAATTCGCCCTCGGCCAATCAGCGAAGACTCCCATCATCACGACCCAGCCAGTGAGCAGCAAGCTCCTCTGTGTTGTTTTTCCTCCCCCTCACATCGAAAAGGAAACGACCCCAAGTTGATTGTATGGCATACTACCAACACTAGGGGAGACCCCCCAGCTGGCCCCCGCGTGAGAGAGAGAGAGAGAGAGAGAGAGAGAGAGAGAGAGAGAGAGAGAGAGAGAGAGAGAGAGAGAGAGAGATGGGGGCCGACACGAGCCCAGCTGATGACACAGTAGATGAAACAAGGCGGCTCTTCCCCATAGACGGTGGTTCATTACCCACGAGACATTGCTCAGCGGCCGCCTCGATCTAGCTAGCGTTGTTAAAGCTCCGTGCCGATGTCGCGAACGGCTTCATCAACTTGCCTCGGTTCGAAACCCGAGTCATACCGGTTCTAGACTTCAGGTAGACTCACGTTAACATACACCTACCTTCCTGAGCCGCCGCCTTCTCTCGCTCTGGTAGGTGGTAGGTGGTAGGCAGCCAGCGACCAGGGAGGTATATTACCGGTACTACCCGCCTGGGTACCGTACCGGGAGGGAGGGTTACTGGCGGCCACGTAGAGCCAGCACTTCTGTGGCTCTTAAGTGTAACTCACTGGACCTAAGTTGCTTCATCTCATTAATCATTCTTTTTTTGTCTCGCCTAAACGTGAGCTTTCAATCTACAACCATACAATCTCTCCCTCTCACACACACAACACTTTACCTGTTCTTCGTAACTATATATATTTTTCTACCTTTTGACACAACCTCGTCATAAGTACTTGTAAGTGCTCTCTCTCTCTCTCTCTCTCTCTCTCTCTCTCTCTCTCTCTCTCTCTCTCTCTCTCTCTCTCTCTCTCTCTCTCGACATGTGAAGTAATCCAATCCCGGGCGGCGGTGGCAGGCACCCTTCCAAGTGTGAGAGGGAGGACCTGGTGGCTGGCGCTGGCCTGCGCCTCTTGACCAATAAGGCGTCGTCGCCCCCCCCTCTCCCGAAATATGAGTGCTGGAGGACCTGCGCCACCGACCACCTTCCCCCTCCTCCTACCTCGCTCTTGCTGGTAATGAGGACAATAAGGGAGACAATGAGGCCGTCCTACCACTGCATCGCCTGATGAATTACCGGCCTGGCCCCCGACGTCTCCACTGCTCCTGCTGTTGGTGGTGGTGGTGGCGGCGGCGGTAATGTTGTAGGAGCTGGTGGTGGTGGTATTGTTGGGGGAAAGCTGGTGTTGGTGGTGATGCTGTTGTCGGTGCCAGTCGCACGTGTTGATGAAGGTTATCCAACATGTCTAATCGTGATCACAATTTTTTTTTTTTCAATTATCACCGCTGCTCCTATGAACCTTGTTGTCCCTGTACAGTGATTTCCGTCCAGTCTTACTGGTAAAGGATAGTGCCCAGGGGACAGGAGACCCGGTAGACAGGGGAGAGGAAACCCAGTGTAAAGAGAAAAGAAACCCGGTAGACAGGGGACGAGACAGCCACAAAAACCCCACAGTTCTCAGGGCAATGCGGGTTAAGGACGGGGGATGAAGCAAGAAGACAGACCTAAAACACGAGAATGTTAAACACAAAATTAGCATACAAAAAGAACATGACGGGAGAAAGCCGAGGATAATTGCACACAAGAGATAAACAGAAGCGACACAGCACAAAAAGATTACGAGGGAAAGAAACAAGAGAAAAATATACGACAAAGAGACTAAGGAAGGAACAAACAGACGGGATGTAACCAAACGTAAAAGTGAAGTACGTGTAACTTGAGTGGAGTGACAGACGAAATAAAAGACAGATACAGGAAGAGATAAGAACAAAATAATGAGAGAGAGAGATACCAGAGATACTGGAAACCTGACACAGTGAATATGGAGAAATGATCAAGAACTGGGAGTACATTACAGGGGAGGAGAAGGTAATTGAGATTAATACGTTACAAGACGAACAGAATAAAGTAACAGTAAGAAAGGGATGATCAACGAGGCGCGTCTCCCCCTCACATCAGGGGACCAAAGAGGAACAGAGGCGGAGGGACCGACTTGGCGACGATGGTACAGCCAGCCACCTCAAGGTGGTCATGGTGATAATGGAAGATGGTCATGACAGCAGCCGTGGGAGGAGGAGGAGGAGTAGAAGTAGCAGCAGTAGAAGTAGAAGTAGTAGTAGTAGTAGTAGTAGAAGTAAGAGGAGTAGTAGTAGTAGTAACAGCAGTAGTAGTGGTTAGAGCAGTAGTAACAGCAGTAGTAGTAGTTATAGCGGTGGTGGTAGTAGTAGTAGTAGTAGTAGTAGTAGTAGTAGTAGTAGTAGTAGTAGTAGTAGTAGCAGCAGCAGCAATAGTAATAGTAGCATAAATAGTAGTAACGAAATGTGATGGTGTTTATTCTGGCTAGGGTAATGGTAGGAAAAAATGAACACTGTGTATGATGACTATTTGAGTGTAACGGGGACAGAGGTTTACACTCGTGTGGCCTCGTCTCATAATCTTATGAATAACGTTTGTTATTCTTCAGTGTACACACACACACACACACACACACACACACACACACACACACACACACACACCAGCCTAAACAAGTACCCATTACTCGGCCAACCACAAGGGGAGGATGAACAGTAGAAATTGGCTGTGGGCCGAGTGCCGCGCCCAAGACTCGAACCAAGGCGGGACCGTGCGTGAATTAGGGTCGGCAAAGCTTACCGTGTGTGTGTGTGTGTGTGTGTGTCTATACATACGAGGGAGGATCTTAAAAACCCGAGGGCCTCCACCTCCGAGCCTCACCTTCTCCTGTCACACACACACACACACACACACACACACACACACACACACATACACACCCACACCTGACCATCTTCCTGCACTCACCTCACTAACTTCCTCTGTGGACAGCGTCTCCCCACGCGACGTGTCGAATGACGCCCTTACTGAAGAAACGCTTCCTCACATCCTTCCACACACCCTGTCTTCATTTCTCTCATGTTCTTCACTTCTGCAGTACTTCCAGACTTCCAAGAAATGGCCGACGCCAACAATCATCACTGATAAGAAAATATTCAGTTGCTATTCAAGTCTTCCTTCTAACCCTTCAGCTGAGGGCTTCCTCCCCTCACCAAGACCTTCATAACCTCCCCCAGGGTTGGGACCCTCCTCGCTGCATCCCACTGGACACTCTGTGGCTGTTGGCGTGTCTCCTCACGGTAGCAGCAGGAGGAGACCTTCCTCACCGGCTATATTCCACGACCCGGGGTCGAGTACACGCCCTAAATATTTTCCTCGTGAACTTCTCACTCAAAAGTGCTAGAGGGAAGTTTTGACTCGTGACTAAAAATAGGCTACGTGTATGTGAAGAAGTTTGTGACAGTTTTATATCCATGGACTTCATTGCAATATCCACTATGACTTGTTCAGATAAAAAAAAAAAAAAAACTATTCAAATTATCAGTCTTGATAAATACTGAAGGTGGTGATGCTACGAGGAAGCCTCCTCACCGCTCCTTAATGTCTCTTGATATTTGAACGACAATTACCGGAGCGCCGAAAGACAAGCCAAAGTATCTTTAAAAGAGAGAGAGAAAGAAAAATGCCCCTAATGAACCTCAGATAAGGGCTGGCTGGGCATTCTTTAATAGCGTAATTAGCGTTAGAATATCACATGCCAAATTAATATAGCGGGAACAGCCCCATAATTTGGCGCGAACAGGCCCGGGTAATAATTTATAGTCGGCGAGAGCAGCGATAAACTTTGACGGGAGCCAACAGGGAAGTTAATACGGCGCTCGGGATGGGTGCTTCGTTAGGCGGGAGGAAATTGCTAAATAAAGCGAATGGGGTACACGACACAGGTCCGAAATGAAGGGGAAATGGAGCGAGAGGGTTACAAGCTGGAGCGCAAGGGGTTACCGAGCGCATTAAAAGACGGGGCAAACCATGCGAACAGAAGGCGGGAGAAACTTTCAGCCTTGCGAGTACCCGATGGTATGATGCCGTCTGTAACCCCTCATCACCCCTGCTTAGAATGAGCAAGAAAATGGTGGATGGGCAACGAACTAAACGGCACAGCAAAGGTATTCCGTACGTTCCTGGTGGTGGTGGAGGATGGGTGGGTGGGGAGGAATTGATACGATGATGCACGCTGAGAACCAGCCTTCGAAGAGGGAGGAGGAGCGAGTCTGGTGCTGAAGACATTAAGAGAGACGGTGGAATGGAGGACGTCAAATGTGGCAACGAACTGAACAGGAAAGAAGAGAGATACCTTGCCGACTACAACAATAATAAAAAAAAAAGCAAAAGCAGCAGAATGTAACATATGAAACTGGGGAGCGACAGTAAGAGAAGATGTCCCGGGTGTATGATGGAGGATGAGATGCGGGCGAGGTCGGTGAGTGGAAGGTCTGAGACGAGATGAGCCAGACGAAGGGAAGGAGAGGACAAACACGGTCGCTGGGCAAGACTTCAGCCACGGCAGAGGGTGAGAAGTGCGAGAAAACTAGAGGGATGCAGTCAACACAAACCCGGCAAGTTCACGTATATAGTAATGTAAACGGGTAAAACAGGGCGTATACGTGGAAGGGAGACGGTAGGAAAAATTCTAACGGAGAGGAAAAGGTATGAGAGAAGGGAAGGGCAAGTAGAGAGACAAGGGAGGGGCAAGTAGAGAGAAGGAAGGGACCAGAAAAGAAGATGCGAGATATGAAAGGGGCGCAGAGCAGGGATGAGTAAAGGGGGCCAGGATGAGGAAGACATGGGAAAAGTACCAGTATCAGAGACGGGCACAGAAAAGGGCTACCAACAACAGAAGGTGTCAGAAAGGGTCACAGAAGTTTCAAGACCACAGAAGGTGTCAGGGAGGACAAAGAAGAGTTCTACACTCACAGAATTTGTCAGGGAGGGACACAGAAGAGGTCCAAGACCACAGGAGGTGTCCGGGAGGGACACAGTAGAGGTCCACACCCACATTAGGTTTAAGGAGGGAAACAGAAGAGCTTCAAGACCACAGAAGGTGTCAGGGAGGGACAGAGAAGTAGTAAACCACCCACAGAAAGTGTCGGCAAGGGACACAAAAGAGAACCACCACCAGAAGTCAGGGAAGGACACAGAAGACAACCATCATCAGCAGAAGGTGTCAGGGAGGGACACAAAAGAGAAAAGGACGCAGAAGAGGACCACCACCAGCAGGAGGAGGGGATGAGACAGGCTTGGGCGGGCGGGGGACAGGTCGGGAGGTCGGCGACGTTCACCAGCAGCGAGGCGCAAAGTTTTAATCGGCGACATAACAGTGTCGTTGGGAGGGCAGGACCACGTAAGCTGTGACACAAGCTAATTTATGGACCCTTCCTCAACCTCTCCCTCCCTCCCCAACTCTCTCTCTCTCTCTCTCTCTCTCTCTCTCTCTCTCTCTCTCTCTCTCTCTCTCTCTCTCTCTCTCTCTCTCTCTCTCCCGTGTCTGTTTTTGACAATCTCTTGGTGTTGCTCTCTAATCTGTCTGAGTATCCATTCATATTTGTGTCTCTTCGTCTCTTCCTTCTGCCTCCGTGTTTATCGACGCCCTCCGCTGTCACTATATCTCCATCTGTCTCTTTCAGTCTGAAGGTATTTGGGCCCTTTTTCTATCTTGGCCGTCTGTCCGTTCTTAAGTCTGTCTTTATGTCTTTTGGTGTCTGTACATGTGTCCGTCAACTCGTCTGGATGTCTGTCTTGACTATCCCCCAACCCCTTTCTTTGTTATATTGTCTGTCTATCCGTCTGTTAACCTGTCGATCCGTCTCTCTCTTGTATCTGTCTGTGTCTGGATGTGTCCTTGCTTAGGTGTCTGTCTTTCTCTAGCCCTGTCACCCTCCCTTCGCTCCCTCGTCCTCCTCACCCTTCTGCTGCTGCTGCTCCTCCTCCTCCTCCTCCTGCACCTGCCATCTTTAAGAGCCCCACAGCCAGAAATCACAGCACCGCCCTAATGAAATGCCTTCACGTTAATTAAGCCGGAGAATACCCCGGGTCATAGCTACCTGGTCCACTAAGGCAGGAGTGCCACATGTGTTTTATACCGCCAGCTGGAGGTTCCTTCTGGTTATGAAACAACGCCCGCCTCATGCACGGCTCCCCTCACCACCCGTCCCCGGCGTCTCCTCACGCTACGGATCCACACCAGGGTCCATTCCCCGTCTGGTACCAGTGTTTGTTCTTGGGGAAGCCGAGGAAAGGTCAGTACTAACACGAGGTGCCGTACCTATATATATATATATATATATATATATATATATATATTTTCATACTATTCGCCATTTCCCGCATTAGCAAGGTAGCGTTAAGAACAGAGGACTGAGCCTTTGAGGGAATATCCTCACTTGGCCCCCTCCTCTGTTCCTTCATTATGAAAACTAAAAACGAGAGGGGAGGATTTCCAGCCCCCCGCTCCCTTCCCTTTTAGTCGCCTTCTACGACACGCAGGGAATACGTGGGAAGTATTCTTTCTCCCCTATCCCCAGGGATAATATATATATATATATATATATATATATATATATATATATATATATATATATATATATATATATATAATACCGTATATGACAGGCAAAAACATGTCCCAATCGCGACCATCTGAGGCTGAAGGGAAAAGTAAACAACATGGGAAAATTGATAAGAAATTTGCTTCCTGCTCGTCTGGTGTTTGTGGACTTCACTCATGTATGGAGAGCTTATAAAAATATGGAGAAACGAAAAAAAGAACCCAGCAGCTTCGCTGTCCTTGGAAAGGAGAGAGAAGGAAGGAAAGAAGGTAGGAAGGTCTCCGAGACTATAGGAAGCACCAGCCAGCCATGTACACCATCGTCGGCTGTGGGTCCTTCGTGGTTCCCCTCAGCCAGCTAACGTTATTGCAGGGCTGAACTGTGGCGTTCAGAAATTTAATTAGACACACGGAAGAATATGCACTCTCTCATGTTACTGCTTCCCCAGTCTGCTGCAGCGCTGTGCAAGTCCAAATTAAGAGAAGAAAAATGATATTCATTGACAAAAATAAACGAATATTGAGGTCAGGAAGTGAAGGAAAGTGAGGTGAAGTGTATGCGTCGAGTTGAGTTATGGCCATGAGAGTGAATAAGGCTAGAGACTGATGAAAGATCATTAATGGAGAGCACAGGAGATAGGCCGGAACTCTAGAGGGACATTACTACTACAGGACAAGAGGAAGGAGGTGCTCCTCCCTCAGTAATAATAATGTAACAACTGCAAACGAGGCTATGTATTACAAAAACAAAATGATGTAAAAGAGCCAAGTGAAGGAAGTTTAGACATCGAAGACTTAAGCCACACCCTGTCATGTGCTTTGGGGATGTCGAGGGCCAAGACCTAAAAATCCATCAAAATCCCCGAGGAAGGAGGACCAGAGGTGAGTCACACGGCACCAGACCATCACCAGCAGCTAATGCACTGTGGAACCCGTCTTGGTGATCTCAGACCAGGGAATGGGATTGTAGGTGTTTAAGAGAGTGAGCTGAGGAGAGTATGGGAGCGACGGGGGCTACATTTAGAAGGGTTAGTTCGCTCTCCTCTCCAAGGGTTGGACTGCAGCGAGGCTTGCTTCCAAAGAAGAAGAGAAAGTTCGAGTTTTATGCAAGACGGGGCGGGAGAGCGAGGATGAGGAAATATAGGAAAGCGCACAGGCCAAGCGTAAGAGGGACTAGATGTGGAATCATTCTAAGAATAGTTAGAGGAACCTGAAGTGACGATAAGATCAGCTTTATCAGTTGAAGAGTCAAAGATCGGAGAGAGGAGGAGAGGCTGAACAAGAGAAGTTATCAGTGACGATTCTGGTAAAGGACAGGAAAGACTTAACAGTCGGGGAGGAAAAAAAAGAATGTAACCAGCACATTTCTATTTACTGAAGGCATGGTCGACTGCACCAAGGAGAGATCTGCAACGAACTTTAGCAGAATGAAATGAAAGAGGGAGAGGAAAGTCCGTGGCCTAATTCGCTCCGTCCTTAATGTGACATTCATCAGAGTACGGGTTGTCACACTGTGGATCAGGAGGTAATGTTTTTCACAGAAGAAGTGACACAGGAGGCCATTCCAGCCAAGGTGACCTCCGCTAATGTGGAGACATCCTCGGCCTGGAGAGCGAGTAATGGTTCCATGGAAAGTCAATGTACAGTATGTGTAGGGAGGAGGACCACTGACTCCCAACCACAGAGCCAGAGTTGGGGCATTTCCAGAGGGGGGATAAGATGTGGTGGATGTTCCCAGCTGGACGTGACTGAGATAAGATGGTGATAAGATGATATTAAGTGTACACAAGGATCGTAACCGTCGTGCTCAGGGGAGGGGTCATACCGGTCGTGCTCAAGAGAGTAATATCGTCCCTTAGACAACTTGTATTGACTAAACTCCAGGGAAGACGAAGTGCTCCCGCCACACCTCCGCTTCACATACATCTTCCCCGCTATTATTAACTGTAGCGCCGCGTAACGCACATATCATCCCCCGCTGTAGAAACTGTAACCCTCTATATCATACAGGACAAAGCATATTTTCTTTTAAAAAAAAATGTATCTACTACGTCTACTGTCATTTATCCCGCTTTAATCACCTTGTGACGACCATCCGCTTTTCTTTAACGCAGTTCAAAAGTTCCACGGTGCCATTTTCTTTCAAGTCTCTCTCTCTCTCTCTCTCTCTCTCTCTCTCTCTCTCTCTCTATATATATATATATATATATATATATATATATATATATATATATATATATATATATATATAATGCCATTTTCTTTTCATCATTGAGTTTTGCCGTCTACACAACGGGTCAGAGGTCTATGAAGTCGTCCATTCACCGTCTTCTTAGAAGGACTTCCGTATTTTCCTTTCTCACAACAGGCGAAATGTAGATCCTCACTACATACACACCATTATTTTTGCCACAGACCACTACGTCATCAGTAACATGAACAGGCTACGTTATACTGAGCAGCCTTACATTAGTTCCAAAGCCACAATTAGCTTTTAATGTGGAACAACTTTTCTAGGAAAACAAAACTACATGTTGTTCTCCTACAATCTTAGTGGAAACAACAATTTCTAATTTCGCTCCTACGCTTCTTAGCTTTAACCATCAATTTCATTCTTGAGCCTCTAGTTTGTACGATCATCTGCAGAGAGCTACACATACACGTATACGATCTCTGCTTGTAAGCCTACAATACCCATTTCAGTCCTGTGGTGTTCATCATACTCCTGCTTAATTACCCTTCACTCAACCACCACAACTGTTGTGAGCCAGACACGAGGACAGCACCCACCTCCCCGCGGGGCCAGGCAGGTAATTGTAACCCCGTGGGCCTCTCCCGCTTCCCCGTACAGGCCTAGGCTGCGGTAGCGGCGGGCGTGTCACGGCAGGGGTGGGCGTGGCCAGCATGTAGGGCATGGGAGGGACGGGGAGGGGATTCGTCACTGGGGTGAGGCACGACCACAACCCACGTTCCCCCACTCTACAAGCACCATCAGTCTCACAAACTGGGAGAGAAGAGAATGTACGTTCATTTGGATTTTTCGAACGCGAATTTAGAGTGCTCATACAGTAACCAGACACCCACTTCTGTACAAAATAAAATTATGCAATTCTCCCATTACAGTAAGCAGTGTGTGTGTGTGTGTGTGTATGCATATATATATATATATATATATATATATATATATATATATATATATATATATATATATATATATATATATATATCCCTCTCTCTCTCTCTGTCTGGACACAAGCAAGGCGTGTTCACCATAAGCCACCCATCCTTCTGTTTTAAAGTAGTGTGCTTCTGAATACATATGCCTCTGCCTGCCCGTTTATTCCGCTTGCTTATCATCCACAACTATTCCTTTTCCTAGGGCACACGTGCACGAGTACATTCAATCTCGAAGGAAGGGTGAATGTTATAACCCTTATAACTTCGGTCCTGTTGCTTCTTCCTGATCATCAGGATGGTTTACGCAAGACTAAGATCCACCAGTGACATCCTTTCCTATCCTATTAACATCAGCGAGACTGGCGAGTCCCCATGCTGTGGCACTTGATGTACCAAAAGCTTCTGGCTGAGTATGGCAACGGGTTCTCATCTCCAAGCTCCCATCTGACGACTCCCTCCTTCACATTGCTCCCTCATATCTAGCTGCCTCTCTGGCCGATCCGTCTCCGTGGTTGCCAATGGGTAACAACCTTTCACTTTTTACCCATCAACTGTAGTGTCCCTCAGCGGTGTAGGATTTGTACCATCCATAAGCTGGTATCGTCAAGTGCAGCTCTACCGTACGACCTAAGCTTGTTCAGCCAACAGGTGCTGTATGCTATCTTTTCTTCTTCGTCCTGATCGAGTCCAGGCCTCTTAATAAAACGCAGGTAAAACGCTTCAAAGGAGGGCAGGGAAGCAACGAAAGGAGGAGGTAAGAAGTATTTTCAAAAATAATTGACATCTAATATGTTTAGGAGAGAGATGGCTTCGACTGACGTCAAACCAGAACTGAAACTCTTCTTCAACAGGCGAACCCTGTCTCCCAGCAGCAGCAGTAACAGTAGCAGGTGGGGTCGGCAAGGAGGGAGGGAGGAGAGAAGCGTCATGCATTCGCTCGGATCATCTGGGGAGGTTGACGACGACCCTCACACTAGGGAGTACACGAGGAGAGATCCGGTTCTTGTGATCAGTGTCATGATCCTCTCGTCTGGTTCTCCTGGCTAGTGACCGCCTCATCTCGTCCTCTCGCTCACTGATCCACCTCATCTACCACACCGCCACACGTTCCGTCTGCGCCACACTACCAAGTCCGTCCAAGCCATCCCCTGGTGCACAACCACATCTTCTCTGTGCTGGCCTGTTCCTTCTCGAGTCCCACCTCTCCTCTCCATACCTTCCTCTTCACACTCTCCTCATCTTACTACTACTACTACAACTACTCTTACTACTACTACCAAACGACTCTCCCTTAAGATCAATACCTCTCCCCTATCTGCATTTGTTCTTCCTTCGTGACTCTCTCTCTCTCTCTCTCTCTCTCTCTCTCTCTCTCTCTCTCTCTCTCTCTCTCTCTCTCTCGTCCATCGATCATCAATATTTATCCCGACTCCCTATTTGTCTTCCTCTGCTTTCCGTCTCTTTTTGTCTTGTCGTTCCGCCTTATCCCCCCCCCCCCACCACCCCTTCCACACCACTCCTGCCCCAGCCATCCCCCTCGCCCCTGCCCCAGCAGCACCAGTAGGGGGTGAGGCCCGCCCGCGGCGCTCTGGGGACCCCCCGCCGGGACCACCGCGGTCACTCCCACATCCAAATTCTCTTATCAGCTGTTATCTCGGGGTATTTACGCCCCGCTCAACTACCCCGGCAGCCGCCATTACCTGATTACTTGATGGTGGCCCCTGTGATGCCCTGACGGATCGTGCCGGGCAGGGAGAAGGGAAGGGAGGGAGATATAAGGCCAGGGAGGCGATGCAGAGGATACGCTAAACTCTCCAGGGTTCACGAGTCGTACCCTCTCGCTCATAGACTCTAAAGTCGTGGTCAAGGGTCGTAGGGTCGTGCTCACAGGTCGTACCGTCGTGGTCAAGGGTCATTACCGCTCTGCTCACCTGTTTTCCCGTCCAGATACACGATCCTAATCAAGGGAGCGAATCTCCATGCAACTCTGACGTACTTCTGGTAAACGGAACGTGAATTCCCGTGAAGAACCTGTACCCCCACAGACTACCCATCCACCACCAGCAGGAGGGCCCAGTGGAAAAGACTCAACGACCACGAGCTGCCTAGGCAAGGAAAAACAATCATCTTGCGCCTGGCACCGCTGCCCGCCGCCAACCGCCGGATGGCCGATCCTGCTGCCACTATGTCGCTGGCTGAGTTATCGCACAAACAAATGATACAAATCATGAGTGAAAAGTTTAATATTATTACAAATAAAAAAAAAATAACTAGTTATAACAAGAAAAAATAATGACCAAAATTTTTTCTAAAAAGTATAAAATCTAAGCAACTTTGGTAAACTGAAGAGGAAAGCGAAGGAAACCAAAGTATCGTTAAGGAGGCAAGATACAGTATGACAACCTGCAACATACGTGCAACACTCGGATCAAGAGCTACAGCAACTACTGCATCGCTTACTGTTGTTGTAGTACATAACACGCTGCTGGTGGAGGAGGTACTGCCCGTCCCTACGGTGGTAACGAGAGCGTTGTAAAGTTAGCAGCGACAGTAGTAGAAGTAGCAGTAGGTCTCCAAACTGTCTTAAAACACATAACACCTATGCCATCACCAACGACATCACCACCATCGTCACTATCATCATCACCATCACCAGCACCAGCACAATCATCCTCACCAGCACAATCATCACCACTACCACCATCATCATTAGAATTGCCACTACGACTCCTGCAGATCCATCGGTGTATTGGTCATCCGGGGTCTGCAACTTGTGACCCCCTGAGCACGACGGTACGACGGCCCTTGAGCCAGAGGTACGACCCTTGAGTACGACGGTACGACGGCCCTTGAGCCAGAGGTACGACCCTTGAGTACGACGGTACGACGGCCCTTGAGCCCTACAATACGACCTTTGTGTATGATGGTCTTGGCCTTTGACCTACTTTTCAGGGTCAAGCAAAAAAGGTCTGGCCATCATGACTCATGGGTCTCCGCGCCATGCTCAAGGGTCGTATAGTCGTGCTTACAGGGGAGGTCGTATCGTCGTGTTCAAGGAATTAACGACCTAACTACCACCACCTACAGCCTCACCAGACGACCAACAACACCATCCAGCTGGATTAATTCCAGATGAAGTTCCGACGCCATTTTTAAAACCCTCCCACGTGGTGCCCCGAATCAGCTGTGTTTACTTTCTGGGGCGTCGGTCGTTAAGGTCGCGTGCCGCTTGTGCCAAACTGGTGACTTGTTCTTTACGGTTTAAAATTCATCCTTCTTGACATAGGTTAGGGCAGGGCAAGCGTACGTAGGTTGGGGTTCCAGTAAGCGGATGTACGGGGGTGAAGAAAGTGAAAGTGGTGGGTGCAGGCGGTGAAGGTTGTGGTGGGTGCAGGTGATGAAGGATGTGGTGGGTGCAGGTGGCGGAGGATGTGGTGGGTGCAGGTGGCGGAGGATGTGGTGGGTGCAGGTGGCGGAGGATGTGGTGGGTACAGGTGGTGGAGGATGTGGTGGGTGCAGGTGGCGGAGGATGTGCTGGGTGCAGGTGGCGGAGGATGTGGTGGGTGCAGGTGGCGGAGGATGTGGTGGGTGCAGGTGACGGAGGATGTGGTGGGTGCAGGTGACGGAGGATGTGGTGGGTGCAGGTGACGGAGGATGTGGTGGGTGCAGGTGACGGAGGATGTGGTGGGTGCAGGTGGCGGAGGATGTGGTGGGTGCAGGTGGCGGAGGATGTGGTGGGTGCAGGTGGTGAAGGATGTGGTGGGCGCAGGTGATTAAAGAAGCATGGGCAGGTGAAGGATGGGGGATGCTGGTGTTCAAGGAGACCGGCGCAGCTGATGAAAGAAGCAGACGGAGGTGGTGATAGAAGCGTGACTACTGGAGTGAAAACCAACACTTCATCATCCCCCATCCCACCCCAACACCTCCCCTCCAGCCTTCCGTAGAAGCATTAACAAGGGCAAGAAGCGAGCGACGGCCTGAGTAATGGGTTATGAATAACGAGGCGTGAGTAACGAGGCGTGAGTGACGGGGCGTGAATGACGGGGTTCATATGATGGGTACTGGGTGAAGGGATGTGAGGTACGGGGTTCACATGTCGCGGTTTGAATGACGAGGGCGTGATGATGGGGTTGTGAGCGACGGGGCTGTAATTCTATGACTACCTATTTGTACTGTACGGGGAGGGAGTTCTCCACTCGTGGGGACCCCCAGCTCTTGTACTGTACGGGGAGGGAGTTTTACACTCGCGAGGACCCCATCTCTTGTACTGTACAGGGAGGGAGTTCTACACTCGTGGGGACCCCCAGCTCTTGTACTGTACGAGGAGGGAGTTCTACACTCGTGGGACCCCCAGTTCTTGAACGTTCTCTACTAATATACAACTTTTTAAACTTGTGTATGTTGTCTACATTCACAATTTCATCCCTTAGTTTGAACTCTTACTATAATACTATAAATATGACATTATAAATATATTTCCTTTCCGTAAATTCTTCTCGAAGAATTATATCCTCTGGTTGTAACATCTTTGTGTTTTTCGGAGTCACGTTCAAACTTGACACCATCAAAGTGGTTTAATAACTTTTGGAGTTGGCGACCAAGTCATCCGTTACTCTTCTCTCATCCTTGATGAACAAATTTACCCACTCCGACCTCTCACTGTAAACTCAACCACCTTAGTCCTGATACCCTCTTCGTTGCGCTACTCTCCTCTGGACCTTCTCTATCAGCTCTTTGTGATTCTCTCACCAACATTGGAGAGTATATTCTAGTCTCAGCATAATGTAGGATGTGAGCAGCTTGTTGAAGACTTCCTCATCCATGTATTTCAATGTTTGTCTCCTGTAGTATTATCTAAGGTCGATTTCTGGCACAGTGTTGATTCCCAAGCCCCTCTCACACAGATTTCTCCAGCTTATTTCCCATAAATAATATTCATGTCATGGCCTACTTTCACCATGTCCCAACCTCATTAATTTGCATATATCCGGGTTGGATTTCATCAGCCATGTGTTAAGATATGATTAAGAACTTCGTTTAGGTTCCCTCGTAGGTTCGTACAATCGTCTGTACTCTGCACCTCTCTCATGACCTTGGGCATCATCTGCAAACATATTCAGGCGTGATGCCCATCCTTCTGGTAAGTCGTTTACATAGATCGAAAGGAGGAATGATCCCAGGACCGAGCCTTGCAGGATATCATTGGTGACTCAAACCTACTTCGAGAAGGCTACTCTTCCAGTATGAAGCCCATCGAAGTAGTCTCCCTTTCATTCCAGTCCCCGAGATCCAGTGTCTTCACTAGTCACCCATGTGGGGACAGTGTCAAATGCTTTCCATCAGACTCGGATTATCCACCAAGTCTTCTCTTTCGTTGAAAACGGAGCTCACTCTCTTGTTGATGTGCATGACGTCTGTTACGCATGATGAGGTATGAATGACCGAGATGACAAAATGTGAGGGACGGGGGTGAGAGCGAGTGGCCATGAATGGCGTCCGTAGATGCTGGGTGACGAATGATGATGGGTCATGAAGTACGAGATGCGAACACCGGGCCGGGAATGACGGAGTGTGAACACGTTGTGAGTGAATTGGCGTGAGCTACTGGGCTTCAATGTTGTGAATGAAGGAGGAATGAATGACTTGGTGTGAATGAAGGACCGTCATTGACCGGGGGCGTGGATCACGGGGGCGTGAATGACGGAGCGAAAGGGATGATCCTCCTCCTCCTCCTTATCAACGCTCAGCTTCGTCGTCAAACTTCAACTCTCAAAATAATCCTCAACTCCTCAGCCCTGAGGAGAGAGTTGGTCTGGGTCAGCGTGGGCGGCCTTACCCACCTTAACGGGCTCAACGTCCTAACATGTCTCTCATCCACCTGTCTATACTGAGGATATATATACTACAGCCTCGTCGAAGGTGACTTCCAGCTCGCTCTCTCTCTCTCTCTCTCTCTCTCTCTCTCTCTCTCTCTCTCTATATATATATATATATATATATATATATATATATATATATATATATATATATATATATATATATATATATTTAGAAGTACACATAAAGAAATGTTCATATCCCTGAACACCGTCAGTATATTTCACATCACCGTATATACTTATATATTCCGGATGATTATAAGAAAAGTAAAAAGACTTGAGGTTTAGGTTTTCTATTGGGGCAAATTTGGTTAAAAATGGATACCACGTTATGTTTGCAACAGGATGTTGTTTAACAAAGGAGGGAGGGAGGGAGGGAGAGAGAGAGAGAGAGAGAGAGAGAGAGAGAGAGAGAGAGAGAGAGAGAGAGAGAGAGAGAGAGAGAGAGAGAGAGAGAGAATGCTTCTATATAAGAATGTGAAGTAAAAACAACAACAGCAAAACAAAATCTAGCTATGTCGAAGGATCTGAAGATGGGTGGGGGTTGGTGTGGGGGTAGGTTAAGGGCGAGGGTAAAAAGAGAGGAGGAGGAGGAGGAGGTCATGGGCGAGGAATGTCATCATGGAGAAGGTGTGTGTGTGTGTGTGTGTGTGTGTGTCCTCTCCAGGTATTAGGTGAGTCACCAGTCGTCACGCCCCCAGGACGACGGCACCTCCTGCCCACGGCTGCGGCGCGGGGCACGGACCAGTGAGGAGGGGACGGAGGGACGGGCAGGAGAAGGGAAGGTAATGGAGAAGTGTTGGAGTAAACGGGATAGGAAGGAAGACGGCCGAGACGAATACAGGAGAGAAAGAGAGAGAGAGAGAGAGAGAGAGAGAGAGAGAGAGAGAGAGAGAGAGAGAGAGAGAGAGATGGGGGGGGGGGGGCATAAACAATGACTAGCGTGGAGGCGGCGGCGGCCCTGAGGGACGCCCCTGGCACGACAACACCCTAGCCCTAACACCTGGCCCTGCAGGAGGGGCAGGCCTCCATGGTCCTGGGAAGTGAGGGAAGAGGTGGGAGAGGCCTCCATGGCCCTGGAAGGTGGGGGAGGCCTCCATGGTCCTGGGAGGTGGGGGAAGAGGTGGGGGAAAACTGGGAGAGGTTAGTGTACATAGAGGGAGGGAAAATGTTGATGTGGCGGGTGGAGATATATGGAGAAGAGGGAAGCGTCACCACGTACACTCTATACCCCTACTGCCTCGGTACGCATTCTCGACTCATTGTAATGTTCGTACCTGTGGCCAAACGAACCCTGATACCTTGATACCAATGCCAGTTACACTGTTCCCTCAGTTCTGATGAGACAAGGACCCTCTCGTGTCCTGGGCCCCACTTGGGTCCACCTGTCACCCTCTTGTGTCCATGTATTGTACTCGCTGTACACTGTACCTGCCTCCACCTACCCCAAGCTTTGTACCTTCACTCACACTATTATAAGAATGCTTTAGTTAAGCATATCTAGAGCAAGTTTGAATGGAGAAAAACTGGAGGAAGTAAAGTGTTCTAGATATCTGGGAGTGGATCTGGCAGCGGATGGAACCATGGAAGCGGAAGTGAATCATAGGGTGGGGGAGGGGGCGAAAATCCTGGAAGCCTTGAAGAATGTGTGGAAGTCGAGAACATTATCTCGGAAAGCAAAAATGGGTATGTTTGAAGGAATAGTCTTCCAACAATGTTGTATGGTTGCGAAGCGTGGGCTATGGATAGAGTTGTGCGCAGGAGGGTGGATGTGCTGGAAATGAGATGTTTGAGGACAATGTGTGGTGTGAGGTGGTTTGATCGAGTAAGTAATGTAAGGGTAAGAGAGATGTGTGGAAATAAAAAGAGCGTGGTTGAGAGAGCAGAAGAGGGTGTTTTGAAATGGTTTGGGCATATAGAGAGAATGAGTGAGGAAAGATTGACCAAGAGGATATATGTGTCGGAGGTGGAGGGAACGAGAAGAAGTGGGAGACCAAATTGGAGGTGGAAAGATAGAGTGAAAAAGATTTTGAGTGATCGGGGCCTGAACATGCAGGAGGGTGAAAGGCGGGCAAGGAATAGAGTGAACTGGATCGATGTGGTATACCGGGATTGACGTGCTGTCAGTGGATTGAATTAGGGCATGTGAAGCGTCTGGGGTAAACCATGGAAAGTTGTGTGGGGCCTGGATGTGGAAAGGGAGCTGTGGTTTCGGGCATTATTGCATGAGAGCTAGAGACTGAGTGTGAACGAATGGGGCCTTTGTTGTCTTTTCCTAGCGCTACCTCGCACACATGAGGGGGAGGGGGATGGTATTCCATGTGTGGCGAGGTGGCGATGGGAATGAATAAAGGCAGACAGTGTGAATTGTGTGCATGGGTATATATGTATGTGTCTGTGTGTGTATATATATGTGTACATTGAGATGTATAGGTATGTATATTTGCGTGTGTGGACGTGTATGTATATACATGTGTATGGGGGTGGGTTTGGGCCATTTCTTTCGTCTGTTTCCTTGCGCCACATCGCAAACGCGGGAGACAGCGACAAAGCAAAATATATATATATATATATATATATATATATATATATATATATATATATATATATATATATATATATATATATATATATATATATGCACACACACACACACACACACACGAATATAAATGGTACGAAAAGGAGAGGTGAATAAGAGACAAGGGAGGAAGAGGAAGTGTAAAAGAGGAGACGAGGAGGGAGACAGATGAAGTGTTTGAGGTGGTCGATGCAAGGGTTGGGTAACGCGAGGCGAACACTGACGTTAACATGTTTAATCACGACGACAATTTATCTCCTTGAGCACGAGAGTGCGACCCTTGAGCACGACGGTGCGACCTTGATCACAAGTGAGACCCTTGAGCACGACGGTGCGACCTTAAGCACGACAGAGCGACCTTGATCACGACGGTGCGACCCTTGAACACAAAGTTACGATCCATAAGCAACATATTACGACACTTAAACACAACGTTACGACCCTTAAGCTAAACGATAAGACTCTTAGGTTAGACGACCTGGCCTCTGACCAGACTCGAGAGGGTCAGAACAAAAGTCACTCCATCATACGTAAAGGTCGTACCATCATACCCAAGGGTCGTGCCTACAAATACAAATGTCGTACCATCATACCCGAGGGTTGTACCATCGCGCCCAAGTGGTTAAACCATCAGGTCATTATCTAACTCTCTCCTGGAAACCAACCTCCCTATACCAAACCTCATAAACCTCGCCACACAGTGCCTGGATGCCCCCGCCACCCATCCCAACCTCAACGTCCATAAACCTCGCCACCCAGTGCCTGGATGCCCCCGCCACCCATCCCAACCTCAACGTCCATATATCACCGTCAATCACTGCAGCCTCAGCGCTAGGCCTTCCCTTCAATAACCTGAGCCCCGAAGACCCAAATCACGAGCAACCACACGAGTGTCGTGGTGAGCAGTCGGTGATTCTGGTGTCCCCGACGACAAAACACCCGACCGACCCACCGACCGACAAGACCCACAAATGGTCAAGCTGAGACACCCAGCGACGTGGCGTATCAACAATGAACAGCGATAGAAAGCAGGGCCAACGGCAGTAACAACAGGGACAGCACGTACAACAGCCATATATAACAGCAGGAGGAGCAGCAGCAGCAGCAGCGGAAAACAGCAGGAGGAGGGGGAAGTGAGGGGCAATTACGGGTGTTCGTGCCTCCCAATGAGCTTGTCAACAGCCTGGTTCCCGACCCAACAACACCGTCATAACTGCAGGTTCTCGCCTGACCCTCGCATCACCGTGATCCTCCTCCTCCTCCTCTCCCTCTCTCTTCCACACTATCTTCCTCTTCTCCATCTCCCTTCCACACTATCTTCCTCTTCTCCATCTCCCTTCCATACTATCTCCTCTTCTACCACACCCATCTACACTATTTTCCTCTTCTCCCTCTTCCTTCTACACTATCTTTCTCTTCTATCCCTCCCAACTACACTGTCCTTCTATTCTACCTCTCTCTTCCACACTATATTTCTCTTTTACTCCTTCCACCCCACACTATCTTCCTCTTCCAACACTCCCATCTATACTATCTTCCACTTCTCCCTCTCCCTTCTACATTATCTTTCTCTTCTATCCCTCCCAACTACACTATCCTTCTATTCTACCTCTTTCTTCCACAATATCTTTATCTTTAACTCCTTTCCTCCCCTCCCACACTATCTTCCTCTTCTACTCCCCTTCTCCCACATCATATTTCTCTCCTCCTTCCATCTTTTCCTTCGTTATCTTGCTTCTCCTCACACGGGGATATTATGCCACCCACCACCTCTTACAAGGGGCGCTGGGCCAGGCCAGCTGACATTGTTGGTGAGCCATGTACGTATTCTCCCTCCTCCTCCTCTCTCTCTCTCTCTCTCTCTCTCTCTCTCTCTCTCTCTCTCTCTCTCTCTCTCTCTCTCTCTCTCTCTCTCTCTCTCTAGCACCACAACGGCTCAAGACAATGACAGCCCGACGCCGTCATCCTCCGACGAATGATCACCATCAGCGCCGACAGGGCGAGTACAGACGACCCTGCCCTACCCTTATCGCCGGCCGTCCGTCATGGGCTTGCACTATCTCAACAGATAACCCGTCACTGGCCCCTGTCTGCCGCACCTACAACACGCGCCAGAGGGCGTCCTAGAGATACTGTGAGACCAGGACCGCTTGCAGACATACAAGGCGAAGATAAATATGAGTTAAGGAGATCTACACGCGAGGAGACAAGCATACTAAACACACACACAGACAATCATACAACATAATATATACAGAGAAACAAGCATACGGATACATACACATGGAAACAAACACAGCACAGCGTATGAGGATGGGTCATGCAGGGAGACACAGAGGGCTCCAGCCAAACACGCACAGCCGCAAGCCATCAAACACAACCAAGCAGAGAGGGGAAACCACAAACACGCAGACGAAGGCGCCTCGCCTCATACATCACACGGTTCCACACGACCGACCACAAAGTCAACAGAAAAACAGGCACAGTTATGAAGACGACCTGAACACGAGGGTACGACCCCCGGACACGAAGGAACGGTCTTCAGGCACGACAGCACGACCCTACGTTAGGATGGTGTAGCCTCCTACCTACCCTTAAGGGTAAGATCAGTGGCTATGCCGTCACATCCAAGGTACGTACGTCGTACAAAATGACCGAAATGTCGTGCACAAGCGTCGTACTGTCGTGCTCAGGGAGGTTCTAAGTGGTCTCCATGTAAAAACAAGGTAAAAAAAAAAAGAAAGGTCTCAGACGTCTGTTTAACTTGGTGAAGGCCTCCTCAAGTCCTGGGCCAGAGCCCCTCAAAATCTTGAGCACCATGGATTCACCTCCTTCCGGAGGGCTTCTCAAGCCGCGAAGAGAGGAAGCGCCAGGAATGGACAAAAAAAAAAAAAAAAAAGGCCTCATTTGTTCACATCGACTCTATAGCTGTTATGGTTAAGACGCACAGTAGGCCTAGAGGAGAGTCTTCTATCCTAGATAAGTCTCAGGAAGAAGCCCTATGAAGCTTTGGAAACCTCAAGGGCTTCTAGATAACGTCCCTTTGGAAAAGATGTCTCCACGGGACCTCCCCTTAGTCAATAGATACAATACGCCCCTAGTAACGGGCGGAACCCCATGAATTCAGGCTCTAGACGCAATACAGGGTCGTAGATGCCGTCTTCTAGATAAGTTACCCCATGAACTCAGGCTCTAGATACAATCCAGGGTCCTAGATGCCGTTTCTAGATAAGTTAGTAGACTCTATACACTAAAGTGGCCAAGATGAGGGCTTCTTTTCACAGAACTGTCTGTATGTGCAACCCTAAAAATAATCTAGACATTTACAGGCTCGCCAGATAAGGTTTCCATATGTGACCTGACCAAATCCCACACACACACACACACACACACACACACACACACACACACACACACACACACACACACACACACACACACACACAGTGGCCCTCACATACACATACAGTGGCCTTCACAAACATACAGACAGACACGCTTGGCAGGTGATATCGTCTCTAACCTGTCGCCAGAGTCCCACATTAGGAGAATAGTTAAGGAGACAAACTGTCTGTTGGCGAATATCAGAACACCTTTCTTGTATATAGATAAGGAAACGTTTAGCAAGTTCTTCATATCCCTAACAAGGCCAAAACTAGAATATGTTTCTAAGGTTGGGTCACCACACCTAAGGAACCACAAAGAACTCAGATAAGGTGCAGAGGAGGGCGGCAAAGACAGCACCAGAATTAAGAGAGCTCAATTACAGGGAAAGGCTAAAGATTTTAAATTTGACCTGCTTGAAAGAGAGATGAGTGAGGGGTGACCTGATCACACGTTTTAAGTTTCCAAAACATCAACATGACATGGACAGTGAGCAGTTCTTCCGGAGATGTAGAGACAAAGCAACAGGAGGACATGACATGAAGTTACGTAAGAAACTTGTAAAAAAAGACGAAGTATCTTAATAGTGTAAGAGTGATAGATGAATGGAGTAGATTGACTCAGGATGATGCAGATGACATACGTAAAGCTAGAAGTTGCATGACAGTAAAGAATGTTCATGAGATGGGGCCTCACGAATGTACAACTCCCTCCCCGTACAGTATAAAGAGATGGGGGCCCCACC
Organism: Panulirus ornatus; assembly: GCF_036320965.1. Classification (NCBI taxonomy): domain Eukaryota; kingdom Metazoa; phylum Arthropoda; class Malacostraca; order Decapoda; family Palinuridae; genus Panulirus; species Panulirus ornatus. Next base: position 57,292,395 of record NC_092243.1, read on the forward strand.
TGTACAACCTCCCCGTTCAGTACAAGAGATGAGGCTCCACCAGCGCACAACTCCCTCCCCTCCCGTGCAGTACAAGAGATGAGGCTCCACCAGCGTACAACTCCCTCCCCTCCCGTGCAGTACAAGAGATGAGGTTCCACCCGTGTATAACTCCCTCCCCGTACAGTGCAAGAGATGCTGGCCTCACGAGTGCACAACTCCCTCCCCATACAGTAGAGGGTAACAACTGTGGTCCTCGTACAGCATGGCCTCTCCAGCCAGGTGTCCGGGCATGCGGGACCCTGAACACCCTGCCGAGGCATCTTGATCAATGTGCCAGCCTGGCGTGGGGATCCTCCGACTGTGAAATTACAAAGCGACACTTTATTTACATACGGCGGGACGCCATCAGACGCCACCGACGAATGACTGGCTGTGGAGTTAGGATTGGCAGCTGGTGATGGATGGATGGGACTGTGGCTGGTAGATGGGTGGTGGTTAGCAGGTGGCGACAGATGGGTTTGTGGATAGCAGGTGGTGAATGAATAGGTTAGTAGTGGTTACAGGTGGTGACTGATGGGCTTGTGGGTAGCAGAGAGTGACTTATGGGATTGAGTGGTAGTTGGTCAGCCGCTGGTGACTGGCAGATGTGAGTGGTCAATGGTGGTTGGCAGGAAGTGAGGGTGAGATGCGAGCAGCAGACAACCACAGGCATGATACATTAAGCCTTATTATGACTGGTGGCTGGTAACTGGTGGAAACAGGATCGTGTCCTTTGATCATATGCCTTATTTTCATCACTATCATCATCACTATCATTATTATCATCACTATTATTATAATAAGTATTATTACTATTATCATCATCTTCATCATTATACAATCGCTAAGACCCCTTTTGCAGGGGTTCCTGCACCTTAAAAAGGTTGCGCTACAATCAGAAGCAGGGAAAGGATGGACGCCTTTGAAGTGACTCGTTCTTCGAGGAGACGGGGCTCCTGTCATAAAGCCTCCCCAAAGATGACGACTCACTCAGGGCGTATCCACACACAGGCAGAGTCCGGTAACGCCATTGTATGACAACGTAGAAGAGGTGGTTGGTGTACAGTGCTTCATGAGCGATACGGCGATGGGATGGTTGTTATGATGTTGTACTGTACTGGGAAGGAGGTCTACACTCATAGGGGCCCCATCATCTCCCTTGAACCCTCTCTATCATACAGCCTGTTAACCTTCTGTTTGCTGTCCACATTCATCATTACCTTCACCAAGGTTATTCCATTCAACCGCAACTCTTATACTAACAAAAAAAAAATTCTTTATATCTTTCTAACAAGTTCTTCCTTAATTCGGTATCGTGTCCTCCCGGTTGCTCTACGCCTGCGTCTTGCGCCGCGCTGTTCTCTACTAATCATCAACAAGAAGTTCAAGAGCCTAAAAGTTGTCATCGGGTCAACTCCTCAAGTTTCTCTCTCCCTCGGTGGAGAAATTCATGGCCTCTTTAACTTTTCCCTGTAACTCAGCTCTCTTAATTACGGGACCATCTCACCTGCCCTCCTCTGGACCTTCTCTCTCAGTTCTATGTCCTTGCTTCAGCTTGGTGACCAAAACACGAGAAATGTTCTGATGTCGGCGTGAAGGCTCCTTATCCATGAACTTGCCTGCTGTTCTGCTACCTACCAGCAGACAGCCTCCGTGTGTCTCCCTAACTATCCTCCTAATGTGGGACTCTGGCGACAAGTGAGGTGGGCTATGTCGACTTCCAAAGTCTCTCTCTCTCTCTCTCTCTCTCTCTCTCTCACTCTCTCTCTCACTCTCTCTCTCTCTCTCTCTCTCTCTCTCTCTCTCTCTCTCTCTCTCTCTCACTCTCTCTCTCACTCTCTCTCTCTCTCTCTCTCTCTCTCTCTCTCTCTCTCTCTCTCTCTCTCTCTCTCTCTCAGCTTCCTGCAGCTTATCTCCAGCTCTACAGCATTAATACCGAGGGCTTCTTTCGCCGTCTCCCATCCTCATTACTCTGCATTTTAATCAGGTTAAATTCAGCACACATGTCTCAGGTCCACTTTGGTGGTGGAGAATTATACGTACTAACCCACTTCCCTCCTCCCCCTCCAACACACATACGTTTTCTTCCCCCCTCCCCCCCACCCCACACACACACACACACACACACACACGTATTCGAATCCTGAGCAGGCATTCGCCCTACACCCAACCCAGATATTCACCCCCCCCCCTCTCTCTCTCTCTCTCTCTCTCTCTCTCTCTCTCTCTCTCTCTCTCTCTCTCTCTCTCTCTCCAGAAATATGAGTAAAGACAAAGGACATACTTATAAGGTTAACAGACGAGGCAACACGAGTATAAACCTCTCTTTCCGTAACACACAATTAATCACAAAAATTGTACAAACACAAACATACACGCGGACACACGCCTACACACACACACACACACACACACACACACACACACACACACACACAAGAACACACACACACACACACACACACACATACAAAGAACCAGGCGGGGAGAGAGAGAGAGAGAGAGAGAGAGAGAGAGAGAGAGAGAGAGAGAGAGAGAGAGAGAGAGAGAGAGAGTAATGCGCTTACCAAGTTAACTAAAACAACTTTTGCATCACAAGTTAGCGAGCGGGAGGGAGTGAGGCGGGGAGGGGGGGGGGGGCTAGCTGGTGTGTGTGGGGCAGCCAAGCGAGAGGAAGGGATGGAGGGAGGAGGAGGAAGGGATGGAGGGAGGAGGATGAAGGGAGGGGAGGGGGAGGAGGAAGGGAGGGGAGGAGGAGGAGGAGGAGGAGGAGGAGGAGGAGGAGGAGGAGGGGAGGGGAGGGGGAGGAGGAAGCCTCGACACACAAGTTCCCATCTGAAGGAGAGACGCCTGAAAACTGCGCCTCGTCCGAAGCTGATACTTCTGAAAGTCGGCTTTGATTCAATTAATACAAATCAGAGAGAGAGAGAGAGAGAGAGAGAGAGAGAGAGAGAGAGAGAGAGAGAGAGAGAGAGAGAGAGAGAGAGAGAGAGAGAGACGGGTGGAAGAAAGGGGGAGGGGGGCGCGCTGGAGCGAGCGCTGGGAGGTGGGGGGTGAGTGTGTGTGGATGGGGTAGGAGGCGACACATTACGGAACCGTCTGAGCGGAAACTGTACTTCAAGGTTCTCTAATTGGCAGAAACAGATGCAGGCTTAACTTTATGTAAATTACTTACGGTAAGAGAGGAGGAGAGGAGAGGGAGGTGGCGCAGCAGACATGTCTGGAAATCCTCGCCGAGGAAAGTTGGATATGAACCTTCACATTTGTCAAGGCAATGATAGGGGGGTGGGAGGGGATCGCATTGATGAGGGGAGAGGGAGATCGTATTGTAGGGGGGTATCGTAATGAGGAGGTATCTTAATGAGGAGGGGGATCGTAATGAGGAAGGAGGGTATCGTGATGCGATGAGATCGTAATGAGTGGGGGAGATCGCATTACCAAAATGAACAAAAGCATTAAGACAAAAGCGGATTTTTCCTGTTTTCTTTTTTTTTTCTTTCGTCCCACAACACCAGCAGGGGATGACGCCCATCACTCGCCTCTACCAGACGTAATGCCGCAATGGACGGCGCTATTGATCTACTACTGACGGCGGAGGACCTCCAATCCTCAGTGGGAGTCAGTGTTTAACATCTTTGGCTGAACGGTACGTACACTGGCTTGGGTGTCTGATGACGTGCCCTTCACACGCATGGGTCGTACCCTCGCGACAATGCCTTGTGCCGTCGTGCTCAAGGGTCGTACCCTCGCAATAATGCCTTGTGCCGTCGTGCTCAAGGGTCGTACCATCGTGCTTGAGTCTTGTCGTCGTACCAAAGGGTCGTACCGTCGTGCTTTAAAGGATATACAAGAACCTGAGAGCAAATATGAGACTGCTGGTTCCTACAGGACTGGCTACCGAACGTGTCCAATGCTAACAGCTGCAATGGACCAGCAGCAATGGGATGGTGCACACCTGTAACGCTGAAGAAGGAAACGGCAAAAAGATAATCTCATCTTCCCATGGGGGTAATAATGTCAACACAAAATGTTAAATAGTATACTTCAAATCTTATAAGGCATCAATCGTGTTTCCCGATTGATATCAAACCATTAAATACGCTAAATTAGACCAAAATTCACAAAATATACATAAAATCAGCTCTCATCCATCTGACTAATGGTATGCGAGTGAAAATCTTAACTGTTTACAAGAGAGAAATAAGAAGATACAATCAACATAGAATCATATATAGCCTATGTGATGACAATACCACGATGAAAACAGAAGAAAACATGAAGAGGAAAAAAAAATCCGTGATGATGCCTTATCTGTTTACCTTTTACAGATTTAGTGAAAGGTAAAACTAACGGGTCACGCATAACGGGACGAAACAGGAGGAGGACACATACTGTATACGAAGGGAGCGCAAGAGGAGTCTCGTACGAACATCTGGCGACACTTATCTTTCGCGTGTTTTATTTCTTCTGTCTTTTTTGAAGGGTTGCACATGTGAATCACCACACTTGTATGTCTACATATAAACTAGAGAAGCAACGAACTGGCAGACTACAGTGGGTGAGAGACCGGGGGACCATGATACCCTACACAGGTGACGTCATCTTTGGTTATCGTGTCATCCCACACTGGTATCTGTAGTTATCGTGTCATCCCACACTGGTATCTGTAGTTATCGTGTCATCCCACACTAGTATCTGTAGTTATCGTGTCATCCCACACTAGTATCTGTAGTTATCGTGACATCCCACACTGGTATCTGTAGTTATCGTGTCATCCCACACTGGTATCTGTAGTTATCGTGTCATCCCACACTGGTATCTGTAGTTATCGTGTCATCCCACACTGGTATCTGTAGTTATCGTGTCATCCCACATTGCCATATCTGGTCCTCGTATTATACATTACATCAGAAATCAGGACGAGGGTGATCCAAGTCTGTTGCCCACCGGCTGTGTCGTCTGAAGCGTGTACGTCTGTTTCCCCTGGCGGGATACAGACAGCCCCTAGCGGGGTGGACATTCGGGACGGGGGTGTCTGTCTGTACCCTGACAGACACAAAAGCAGAACTGGGTCCGAACGCATGAATCTTAAACCTGTTCACTCCACCTTCGGCAAGGCTTCGGCCAGCGTCCAAAACACAACTTTCCCTGCTGCAGGGCGCTACGTATGTCGACTACACATACATACATACATACATACATACATACATACATACATGCATGCATACAAACATACATACATACATACATGCACCCATACATACATGCATACATACATACATACATACATACATACAATGGACAAGTGGAGTCAGTGAGGGGAATGCGACTGTGGACACCACACAGAACCTAACAATTTCTATGGTATCGTAAATTAGGAAACTGGGTTCAGTGGACACTATCCAGGACTTCGTGGAGGAAGGTTCAGTGAAATTTCCAGTGAAGGAATGGGAACGCGGGTGAATTCTTAAACCTCAAATGCAGAGGCAAGGTTAAGAAAAAGGGAGGAGGGATGAAATAAATGCTGAAAAGCGGAGCTTCGTGATGTGTTGTGGCTCAGGACAGAGGCGTGACTCCTACCAGCCAGCATCATTGGTAAGCTAAAAGAAAGCAAGAATGAGTATAGCACGTTAAGAAAGAAGGAACAAAGAAACGAAGGAACAGAGAAACTTTGAAAGGAATATTATGGACATAAATTGATCGGGAGCAAATTTTCTGCCAAAGAACAGATAATTGTACAAAGGGATTCAGAGGGAACTTTTACAAAGGATAATGTAAGGATATGCGAGGGAATCAAGGACAAGTTCATTTCTCTTTTCACAATGGAAGACACTATAGCCCCAACATCTGTGGAATGTAATAGGGAGGAGCTACCGGAAGGCACTGAAATATCTAAAGAAGACATAAAGACAATACTAAAGGGTTTCAACCCATATGAAGTTCATGGTCCTACAGAAATTTCTCCACTTGGAATGTTTTTCTCAAGTTGGAGTGGAAGGAGGCAAACGTCACTCCTGTTGTTAAGGAGACCGGAAGAAATGAGCTCGTCTGAAGACCCGTCTCCCTGACGACTGTGGTCTGCAAGGTATTGGAACAAAATAATCAGGAAGGAAAGGGACGACTAACTTGCACGGGATACACCATCTACGCGAAAGACAACACGGTTTCAGGCCATGTATAACGAACCGCAGATATCTACGAGAGAGTAAGTTCTGCTTTGGAGAAGGCTGGATTGACTGTCTGTATCTGGACGCAGAGTGTATATGACACTACACCATACAGCGAGCCGGTAAAGAAGCTAGATCTCCAGGCTGGTATAAGAGGAAGACAACTTCGATGGACTCATGATTAATCCATAAGGAAAGGAACAAAGGACGCATGTCAAGGAAACCTCGAAATGCGTTGAAGTTACTAGTGGCGTGCCGCAGGGTTCGCTTCTGGGACCATTGCTCTTCTAGATCAAGCAGATTGACTTACCAAAAGGACTGGAGTCTCATGGATACACGTTTGCCGATGTAACCAAAGTTATGAAGTAAAAAAAAGAAAAAAAAAAAGGAGGAGGAGGAGGAGGGTTGCATCAACTTACGAGGAACCTAAAACAAACCTCAAAGTCGGCTGATGAAATTCAACCCTGGCAAGAATAGAGCAACGAGGATGGGACACACTGGAAGGAGGCTTCGATACGAATGTCACCCATCTGGAATCTATGAACGAGAAAGTCAGTGGAGTCGACATCTTCCTTATCCTGCAGCCAGAATTCCATCTTGGAAGAATAGTGGAGATAGACTGTCGGTTGGTAAATATCAGAATTGCGCTGAAGTCATGAAATATACAGCAAGATACTCGTATCCTACGTAAGGCTAAAACTGGTATACATACATTTCTATTTCGCATTTGGTCACCACGCCTATAAAGGCACACATAACTTTAAAAAAAAAAAAAAAAAAAAGTCTAGAAAGGGGCGACAAAAATGATACCAGAATTGAAAGAGCCGCGTTACTGCCAAAGGAGAGAGACCTTGAATCTGTCAACTAAGGAAGAATGAAGAGTAAAAGGTGATGTGATCACATGCAAGGACAGAACAACCAGGGGGCCATAACAAGGAATCAAGCAAGAAACTTGTTGAAAAGGTTGTAAACAAACAATTTTATAAGTAGTAAACTGAATGATACGCCTATGAAAGCCAACATCATACGGAAAGTTTAAAAAAGTTGTGTGGTAGTAGACAAAGTTCAAGAGACGGCGCCCCATTAGTGTACAACTCCCTCCCCGTGCCGTACAAATAGGTAATTACACATACAGAAACATTAGTTTGAAACTCTCGCGCCATATTTCCGATGCCATAAATATTCCAGCGAGGTAATACATAATAACCAAAAGAATTTGCAGCCGATCCGTCACCCAGCACACAAACATGCCAGTAGCCGCAGCCGCGGACACCCGCATCCCTAAGTAGGGAGGGAGACCGCAGGCGGCAGGTGAACGAATGCCGGTATGTACAACAATAACTCGCCTGTCATGAGCGTTCTTTTTTCCCCCCCGCCACTTTGCCGCCGTATACGGCACCCGCCTCCCTCCCAGCCTCCCCCTTACGGCCTACCAATTAGGGGTTGAGAGACACACACGCTAACACGTAACTGAAAGTAGACAGTGGTGGGGTAATTAGCCGGCTAAGGTCTTTAGAGTTAGTAGCAATTTGTAAAGGATGATGTATGCAAGGCTGTTTGGTGCCTGTAATTACCAAGCCGACGACCTTGGACGGAAGACAGAGCAAAACCACGAACGAACGAACGAACACCACCACAACATATATTATTTATATATATATATATATATATATATATATATATATATATATAGTGTGTGTGTGTGTGTGTGTGTGTGTGTGTGTGTGTGTGCGTGTGTGCGCGCAAATGAGACAATTTTGGCTATGAATGTTCTGAGAGGGGCATTAAGTGGGATGGCTGATCATTACCTTGTGAAGGGTGACGATTTGTGGAGGTTTTCAAAAAAAGAGGAAACGCTGTGGGTGAGGAAAGAGTGGTGAGAGTGGGCGAGCTTGGAAAAAAGACGCGTGTGAAGGAATACCAGGAGAGGCTGAATGTGGAATAACAAAAGGTAAGAACGAACGAAGCTGGGGGAGTGGTGAGGAATAGGGAGTATTCAGGGAAGCAGTGCTGGCATGTGCAAGAGATGCGTGTGAAATGGGTAAGGTGGGAGGTTAGAAAGGGTAATGAGGGATGGGATGAATTCAAGTTGCTAGTGAAAGAGAAAGGAGTGGTACTTACAGGGAAGGAGTTGAAGCGATTAGGTGTTTAATCAAAAGCGGCAAGAGGTCAAGAGGAAAGTGCAGAGGCTGAAAAAGAGAGCAAGTAAGTGAATATCAGTAAACTTCAGGGAGAATAAGATGTTTTGGAAGGAGGTTAATAATGTACGAAAAACTAGAGAGAACCAATGGGAACATCGGTGAAGGGGGCAAAACGGGAAGTGGTGACAGGTAGTGATGAAGTGAGGAGGAGATAGAACGAGTATTTTGATGGACTGTTGAATGTGTCTAATGACAAGGTGGCAGGTGTAGGGTGTTTGGGTTGGGAAGATGTGTGAATAAGAGTCATTTAGGGTAATCGTGGAGAAAGAATGGGTGGTGAATGCCTTGCATAAGATGTAGCAAGGCGGCTGGAGTGGATGGTATTGTAGCTGAATTCATTAAAGGGGATGACTGTGTTGTTGATTGGTAGGTAAGTATTTTCAACGTATGCATGGATCATGGTGAAGTGCCTCAGGATTGGCGGAATGCATGTATAGTGCCAGTGTATAAAGGCAAGGGGGATAAAGGCGAGTGTTCAAACTACAGAGGTATAATTTGTTGATTGTACCTGGGAGACTAGCAACTGAGAGGGTGAAGGCATGTACAGAGCATCAAACTGGGGAGGAACAATGTGGTTCCAGAAGTAGTAGAGGATACACGGAATGTGTGAGAAATACTTTAAAAACACGAAAAAAAACAAGGATTTTTATGAGGCATTCATGGATCTGGAGAAAGCATATGATACAATTGATAGAGATGCTTTGTGGAAGGTTTTGAGGATATACAGAAGCTGTGAAAACTTTTTATCAAGGATGTAAGTCATATGTACAGGAAGGGAGAGACGAGAGTGAGTGGCTTCAAGTGAATGATGATTCTGTGATGTCACCATGGCTATTTAATTTGTTCATGGCTGGGGTAGTGAGGGAGGTAAATGAAAGAGTCTTGGAGAGAGAGGCGAGTATGCATGCAGTCTGTAGGTGATGAGAGAACGGATTAGAACGAACGCAGATTTTATTTTTTCTGTCTGTTCCTGGCGCTACCTCACTAACGCGGAAAAGGCGATCAAGTGTGAATATATATATATATATATATATATATATATATATTATACTTTGTCGCTGTCTCCCGCGTTAGCCAGGTAGTACAAGGAAACAGACGAAAGAATGGCCCAACCCATCCACAAGAAGGAACAGAGAATTGGGCCAGGTGAGGGTATTCCCTCAAAGGCCCACTCCTCTGTTCTTAACGCTACCTCGCTAATGCGGGAAATGGCGAATAGTTTGAAAGAAAGAATATATATATATATATATATATATATATATATATATATATATATATATATATATATATATATATATATATATATACACGTCCACACACACACATATACATACCCATACATTTCAACGTATATACATACATACACAGACATATACATATATACACATGTACATAATTCATACTTGCCACACATGAAATGACGCTCCCCCCCTCCTCCGCACGCGCGCGAGGTAGCCCTAAAAAAAGACAACAAAGGCCACATTCGTTCACGCTCAGTGTCTAGTTGTCATGTATAATGTACCGAAACCACAGCTCCCTTTCCACACCCAGCATCCAGGCCCCACGCTAAAAACTACGATCATTTATTGACTGGAGTAATGCCATCTGTTTTTAATTCTAACTCCAGTACCACGAGAAATATCATTGAATCTTCTATAATCAAATATACAAAGAATTATAATCTTAATATTAGTGAAGGTCTATACAAATTGGATAACTTTACTGTTGATCAAATTTGTAAACAATTCCCCTTCTTGTCCACATAAGTTTATGATGCGCTCGTTGTCTGCCTTGGACAATCGCATGTTTACCAAATGGCGTCCTAGCTACGTCTCTTCGTTGTATATCATCTGACTGTTATATTTCTCTCTTGTCTCTCCCCTGATGATGGAATTATTACACGAAAGTGCACTTGGGAACTTATCGTGCTTCATTTTCCCCGTGGAGTAATAGGTATAATATATATATATATGGATGTGACGGAAATGAGATGTTTGAGGACAATGTGTGGTGTGAGGTGGTTTGATCGAGTAAGTAACGTAAGGGTAAGAGAGATGTGTGGAAATAAAAAGAGCGTGGTTGAGAGAGCAGAAGAGGGTGTTTTGAAATGGTTTGGTCACATGGAGAGAATGAGTGAGGAAAGATTGACCAAGAGGATATATGTGTCGGAGGTGGAGGGAACGAGGAGAAGAGGGAGACCAAATTGGAGGTGGAATGATGGAGTGAAAAATTTTTTGTGTGATCGGGGCCTGAACATGCAGGAGGGTGAAAGGAGGGCAAGGAATAGAGTGAATTGGAGCGATGTGGTATACCGGGGTTGACGTGCTGTCAGTGGGTTGAATCAAGGCATGTGTATGGGGGTGGGTTGGGCCATTTCTTTCGTTTGTTTCCTTGCGCTACCTCGCAAACACGGGAGACAGCGGCAAAAAAAAAAAAAAAAAAAAAAATATATATATATATATATATATATATATATATATATATATATATATATATATATATATCAAAACAGATACAGTCGAGAAACATGTACCATGACCGCGCCATCAGCTCAGACTACAAGCAAATGCCGGAACGTGGCCAGTAATACCCTCAAAAAAATAAATAAAAAATAACAGAGTCGCTTGATTCACCTAAGCTGTCTCCCGTGGTGCGTCCCCAGCAGAGAGAGAGAGAGAGAGAGAGAGAGAGAGAGAGAGAGAGAGAGAGAGAGAGAGAGAGAGAGAGGATCTCACACTTGTAGCCACCCGCCGTAAGCTCCCAGCAAGCAAGCCCCTGTGCGTGAAGTTAAGTCCTGGACTGGAACCAGCAGCTCCCAAGTCATAATAATCCTGAGGATGGGGAGAGGGGGACTGAGTAAGTCATCTCCTCAGCCCTGAGTGGGGACTGGGGACTGGCAGGCCCTGGGGGGGTTGGAGGCGGCGGTAACTCAGCCTGGACATTCCCACCATCATAAAATAAATAAACGATATTGATAGTGATGGCGATGGTAAGCCGGGTAAGGTTGATGCACGAGCCGGCCCGAGGCTGGTATGAAGACAGAGTGGCGGGTGTAATATTCCCCGGGCCCAATACTAGGGCCAGGGGGACCTCACAACACCCCTACCTACAGATCCCCATGAGGAGGGGGAGGTAAACTGACGGGGAGGTGTGGGGATACTGCGTTAGGGGGGAGGGGGTGATGAACACAGCACTACAGAATCCCATGAAGGGGTAAATCGACGGGGAGGAGGTATGGGGACGCTTATTTTGGAGAGCAGGGGGGCTGACTGAAGCTTCAGAGAAGTATGCAGGTATGAAGACACTGCGCTGGGGAAGGGTGATTTGTAAACTCTGTGGAACACCAAGCAGGGTCAATCTAAAGGAAGAGCAGGGCGGGAAAAAAAAAAAAAAAAACAGCGTAGGAGGTAAACTAAAGCCCCAGGGAACACCTTTCTGGACACCACCTGGTGGGGTTGCCATGGGGTCAAGGGGGGCGCGCGCACCACGAGAGGACACCTATACAGGGTGATGACCCCAGCCTGGGGGAGGAGATGACAACCCCAGGATACACCACGAGAAGGACATCATCGTGCATGAGTAATCAGCTTAACCAAGCGAGCGCGACGGTACGACCCTGAAGTACGACGGTGCGGTACCGCCCTCGAGTAAGGAGGTACTACCATTCGAGTTATGATGACCTCTCGCCTTCAACCTGACCCTACAAGATCAGGTCAGGGGCCAGGCTATCATACCTAAGCTTAGGTCTTATCATCGTGATCAAGGGTCGTGCCCTCTCGTTCAAGGGTCATACTGTCGTGATCAGTGGGTTTAACGGCACGCTAAAACCACGAGCGAATAGCACGTTCCAGAGGTGCTGGAATTGCTTGGTTCCATTGTTCCAGGACTGTGACAGTTTACTAAGCGCTTGTGGCTTCCAGGACTGTGGCACTGAGTTAGGGACCCTGTTCTGGAACTATGGGAGTTGTTTGGCTTAGTCCTGCGTATTCCAGAACTGTTGCAAGTTCTTAGTCGGTTTCCCTCCAGTGTTCCAAGACTGATGGAGTCAAGATGGAGGCTGTGGGTTCCCCCCTGTGTTCCAAGACTGATGGAGTCAAGATGGAGGCTGTGGGTTCCCCCCTGTGTTCCAAGACTGATGGAGTCAAGATGGAGACTGTGGGTTCCCCCCTGTGTTCCAAGACTGATGGAGTCAAGATGGAGGCTGGGGGTTCCCCCCCCCCCCCCCCTGTGTTCCAAGACTGATGAAGTCAAGATGGAGGCTGTCTGTTACCCCCGTGTTCATTACTAAAGAAGTAAAGAAGGAGCCTGTGAGGTCCAGATTACCCAGTAACATGTTATGAAATTCCTTTCAATGCAATCTAACTTTCCATACCAACACAGGAAGAATTCCTCCATGCCATTTTTCCAGGACAGTGCGTTCCAAGACTCCCAGCAATAATTTATTCATTACTCATGAACCCAAGAAGTGTGGGTGGGAGGGTGGGAAGGGAAGGACTTTAATTCATGCCACTCATCCACCACACTGATTTATTTAGAGACTTTATGCTCCTGAACTCTGGGAATTTAGCATCCATGTTCCACACTGTAATATAAAGTATTTGTTATTGATACCAGCTTCCCTACCTGTACGAGTGCTGTGGTGGCTATGTATCCCCCAAACTCCTGGTAGCCATAAGCCATATGGCCTTCGCATTCTCAAGCTGCAGAAACGTCTTACTGAGCGATCTACTGTAACCCCCCCCCCCCCCCATTCCCCCCTAACTCTACGAGCACTTACTGTGATAACTTCTCCATCAGATGCCGGAAAATCATTTAGCTACGTGCGCTGTAGAACTATGTAATCATCTACGGTAACCTCTTTGCGTTCAAGGAATGCAACAGAGGCGAAGAACCAGTCGACTCCAAATTAAGTTGAAATCAAAGACCATTTAGAGGTAAAATGGGCCTAGTCCTAACTAGAACCTTAATATATATATATATATATATATATATATATATATATATATATATATATATATATATATATATATATATCCTAACCTGAGCCAGGTACCCATTTTATCAACCAACCCCAAGGGGCTCCATGAGCAGCTGGGTTAACTGTGGACCGACTGCCGCAAGCAGGATTGCAACCTATGCGGTCGACCCTGGGCGGCCCGTGAATGCGTCACGGTCAAGAACGCTAACCGCTACACCACGGGAACATAGATGATAATTGGAACTTTACCTACGATAGTTAATTTACAGCCTTAAGGGCGTTACCACCTCAAACAGCCGCGTGTGTCTGCCCGTCTCTGAACAACGAGTAATAACTGTAAGCCACTGGGCTCCCAAGGACTGAAGAAGGAGTTGCCGAGCAATTTCACTTGCCGGCCTACTTTGTATACATAAATTCAAACGAGGCACAATACTTTATAATTTACAACCGGCCATTAATCTGACGCTAGGTAAACGCACTCCCAACCCACCTGGTGAATTACTGACCGTGTGTGTGTGTGTGTGTGTGTGTGTGTGTGTGTGTGTGTGTGTGTGTGTGATTACCCTTATGTAATATTTTACACTCGTGGGAACCCATTTATTGACCATTACCTGTCGTTCAACTTTTAAAACTTCTGTAAGATGCCCACATTTTCCCACATCCCCCTCTTCCAGTTACTTCCACCATCACTCTCATACTATACAAGTATATATTTACATCTTTCCTTATCAAGTCTGTTACTTTATTCCAGGTTATGTCCACTAGTTGTCCTGTCCCTACGTCTTTCGAACTCTTCACTGCCTACATCACAAATTTGGCTCAAAGACTTAAGAGGGTGTGATAAGATCCTGCCTGCACGTGTTTGCAGATGATGCAGAAGTCATGAGATTATCACAAAGCGACCAGCATCACGTCGACTTATAACTCGGACAGACTCCACAGTTGGTCTGATACATGGATGATGACATTCAACCCCAACTAGTGTCAAGTGTTGAGGACGGGACGGAGTGAAAGCAGGGCCTTAAGATAATTATCTAAGCAGGAATGGAAAAACTTCGAAATTCTGTGTGTGAGAAGGGAATTGGGAGCTGACAATGTCCCTAACCTGTCGCCAGAGTCCCACATTAAGAGAACAGTTAAGGAGACAATCTGCCTTCCGGCAAATACCAGAACAGCTTTTCAATCTATGTATAAGAATATATTTAGCAAGCTGATCATATCCTGCATCCGACTACAACATGCTGCTCAAGCTTGATCACCACAGCTACAGAAGCAAAATGAGTTACCAGATGAGGTCCAGAGAAAGGTAACATATAGAACTGAGATGCGCTACGGACAAAGGCTAGAGGCTTTAAATCTGCCTATACTGAAGGAGAGACGAGTGAGAGGTGACCTGATCACAACCTTCCAAGTCTTTCATACAGATCGATAACGTGGACTGTGGACAGTTGTTCGAGAGATGGAGGGATACAGCAACCAGAACACAGTGAAAATTAAGCAAGAAACTTGTCAAAGAAGATGTAGAGATGTGCCTTCATAGTATACAGATAAATGGAACAGAATGACTGAGGACACGGTTAATGCAGACAGCATACATAAACTTAATAAACTGTACGACAGTAGAGAATGTTTACACCCCCATGGGTGTAAAACTACCTCCCCGTACAGTACAGAAAGGTAATTACACACACACACACACACACACACACACACATATATATATATATATATATATATATATATATATATATATATATATATATATATATATATATATAAAGGCATTTAATGTGTTGTTCATAAGTCATGAATGGATCTCGCATGGTTCGCCGGGCCAAGTGCCAAGCCAAGTGTGTGCGTGTGTGTGCGTGTACACATATGAGTAAATACGTCACTTATGTATATCTAAAGCAAAAAGACGGAACAAAACGAGTGCAAAACTCTCTCTACGTAACATTTAAAGAGTAATTACTCACAAATACAAATGCAAATGCAAACAAACACAAACACACACAGACAAACTCAAGTACAAATCCAAGCACAGACAAACACGGCCACACAGGCAGGGTGTACTGGCGGCGGTAGTGAGGGGGGAAGGGAGGACCTGCTATTGGAAATCGACACAATAATATGGATCAAGGGAGCCGATGTCTGACCACGCTGGACCAACCCCAGCGCCCGCCACGGACCCCGGCCCACAAACACGGTCATCGGCCCAGGCCATGGTCCTGCCACGGACGCTGGCCACGGCCTAGCCCCCACCATGGACACTAACCCCCCCCCCAAGCCCCACCATGGCCATAGTACTCTGCCGTACATGCCACGGACACAGATCCTGCACGTACGTGCCACGGACACAGACCCTGCACGTACGTGCCACGGACACAGACCCTGCACGTACGTGCCACGGACATAAAACTTATCCTTGTCTAAAACAGCGTTAGGTCAGGAATCATTATACCTACACCTCAAATTCACCTTGTATACATTCCCACTATACATGAGAGTATACTGGTATACAGGCGGTAGTAAGGGGTGTGCTGTAAACTACTAACAATGAGTATACTGGTCTACAGGCGTCAGTAAGGAGGGTACCGTAAACTGCCTACGGTGAGTATACTGGTCTACAGGCGGTAAAGGGGAGGGTATTGTAAACTACAGACGATGAGTATACTGGTACACAGGCAGTAATAGTAAGGGTACTGTAAACTACTGACCACGTGTATTCTTATGCCTTACGTTACATCTACACTTGGTATACCTTGTCCATGTCTAATATCACAGGGACAAATGTCTGTGTCTTTATGTCTACGTAACTGTGCCAATCATCTGTGTCGCTATGCACTGTACCAAAAGCTTGTGCCTTTATGTCTGTATTCATGTGCGATAGCTCTGTGTCTTTATGTCTGTGTTCCAGTGGCAATGGTCTGCGTCTTTATGTCTGTGTTCCAGTAGCAATGGTCTGCGTCTTTATGTCTGTGTTCCAGTAGCAATGGTCTGCGTCTTTATGTCTGTGTTCCAGTAGCAATGGTCTGTGTCTTTATGTCTGTGTTCCAGTAGCAATGGTCTGTGTCTTTATGTCTGTGTTCCAGTAGCAATGGTCTGCGTCTTTATGTCTGTGTTCCAGGAACAAAAGTCTGTGTCTTACCGTCTGCGTCCTTGCGCCAACAAAAGTCTGTTTAGGTGACCTCAAAGGTCCCTAGGTTGGCTGGGAGGGGGACCGGTTACACTCACCCAGGCGTCCTTAGCGTAGGAGGTCGCCAGTTAAACTCAGGTGACTAGGGATTGGGGGGGGGGGGTTACCAGGAAGGCGTCCCACCAATTAAGTCCAGATGACCTCCCTCCCTCACTCCCTCCCTCCCAGAGGTATGGGGTACCGATAATACGTGCTGGGGGGGACGGCTTCTTTCCCTCCCTCCGTGTCACCCTATTTCGTTACCTCCTATTTAACCATGATACACAATAACCTCCCTTAATCTTCCACCAGTCACTACCAGATCCCCCCCCCCTTACCTTCCTCCCCCAGGTAAATCCGTACAAAGCTCGGATGAAAGAATTATGCCCCCCCCCCCCCAACCACCACCACACTCCCCCATATCAATTTCAACACCAATCTCATCAAATCTTCCCCCATATATTCCCTTATTTCTCATACGCCTGGAAATTTCCCCCTCCCTCATTACCCATCAAGGAGGATGAGGGGGGGAAGAGGAGGAGGAAGTTCCTCACGTGATGTAATTTGTGACTCGGGTTTCCGGAGCCTAGAACATACGGGAGGGTGTACACGGGATGAGATGGCCTCCAACTACATGTTCTCAGTGTGAGGGTATAAGGGATACACACACACACACACACACACACACACACACACACCTACCTTCTCGGACGGCACGCAACGGCTGGCACTATAGCCCTTCCCCTTCCCTGACTCTTGTGTGAGTCGGAGAGAGAGAGAGAGAGAGAGAGAGAGAGAGAGAGAGAGAGAGAGAGAGAGAGAGAGAGAGAGAGAGAGAGAGAGAGAGAGAGAGAGAGAGAGAGTTACAAGATTCTGGAAAAACTGCCTTGAAATCTGGAAATCAATTTTACAAAAAAATTCTGAAATCTGGAAGATAAATCTTCGTCTGGGTAAGCCACAATATTTCTTCTTTTTCTTAATTCCGTCATTATGTTACTTTAAATTTCCGTTGTCTTATAATCAATACTCACCCACCCCGAGCGTTCACAGTCATGGTTCTATACACTCATTTATTTTCTCAGTTAACGTAGCGGGATATTCTCCCTGCCAAGCTAAGCTGCAGGACATTTTGTAGCGCAAACACGTAATCGCCATATCCTTAAATTACGAAAACTCTGACACATAAACCTTATGAAAAGAACATGTAGGTCTTACATATTCTTGGTGTAGGTGGGAACGAATTCGTGTACTGTGAGCTGGCGTGGTATTCGATACAGTAAAGTACACCAATTAAACAGAGATGCATCCAATAAAATTGGCGGATCAATTACCAGGGACACGTTCAATAAAACTGGCCGATCAGCACGGTGTAACTGGAGTCGCATCTAAATAAGCAGGTGGACGGGTCAGCTGTCATGGGAGCAAGAGGCGGGTAACGCCCAATTTCTCTAGTCTAATTCACTCTTAATATTTAATCAATGGTTATGAAATGTTTAATTACTCATGGAATTCTCAAACAATGCAAATTTCCCCATGGAATCCCTTTATAACGATGACAGTGTGACTCCTACCCCCTGTATAAGGGGGCTTCAGAGACTTAATGGGTAATGGGTGGATGACCATAACAACGGTACGACCCTTAAACACGACGATGCTACAGCCCTAGGGCGGGGGGGGGGGGAATAATTAACCATCTCCTAGAAAGAGCTTTGGACCTGGGAACAATCTCTTGTGTCAATACCTCACACTAGGAACCAAGGCCTTTTCCAGGATCCATTCTCTCTCTCTCTCTCTCTCTCTCTCTCTCTCTCTCTCTCTCTCTCTCTCTCTCTCTCTCTCTCTCTCTCTCTCTCTCATGGGAGCAACCCTAGACTGGATGGTTTTGTCTCCCGTCTTCTCATCACACCCACACTGTGCAACCTGGCCACGACAGCCCTCGCACTGGTGAGCCGGTAGTACTTCACATCAGTACTTAAGAGCCACAAACCGTGTCCCATGAACTCTTTATGTTTCATCCTTATTTGTCCAAATACTCGCAGGCAAAGTAATTAGGTGACGGTATGAGTGATGGGTACATGGGTTAGATGGGGGGCAGTAAGTAGGGACAAGCAAACGAGCGCCCAGTGGGTACAGACAGAACTGTATCGTGGGTGCGTCTCTCTCTCTCTCTCTCTCTCTCTCTCTCTCTCTCTCTCTCTCTCTCTCTCTCTCTCTCTCTCTCTCTCAGAAGGTAACCTCGCTGGCCGTTCGTGTGATCAGGCGGGGGTCGACACCGCACCGGCGGGATGACTCCTCCCGCGAACCCAGCCACACGTTTGCCCAAACAAGATAAGGAATAAGATGTTGTATACCGCCCACCTGCTCCCTTATTTACATACATATGACAGGACTTAATTTACGAGGCGGACATATATTACCTTTTGTCTCGCCGTTCCTGATAACGACACGAGTGTGCCATGACATCAGCGGGTCAGACAAACAGGCCAATCCTGGCGGGGGCTCTCAAGAAACATGATAACACCCGGGCATCACGTCACCGCTGCACACAGTGTAATCATCATAATATAAGTTCTCGTATCTCGCCACCACACGATAACACTCTTGATCATCTCGCCAAGCATACCAGCGGTGTGACGAGGTCCTCTGTCCTAACCTACCCTGCGAGGCGATGGACCCACCCACTCCCGAAGAAGTCCTTCTGCTTCCACACTCGTGAGAGGGAGGGTCTCTCTCTCTCTCTCTCTCTCTCTCTCTCTCTCTCTCTCTCTCTCTCTCTCTCTCTCTCTCTTCTAATCTGCCAGACTTACGAGCTAATGGAAGAGGTATCAAAGGCATCATTCAAGTCAACTTCCTGGGAGCAAAAACATAGAAGTAATATCTGTGGAATAAGGAGAACCAACCAACAGTGAGGTGTAGATACAATGGTCTTACCAATCTCTCGGGCGATGAAATTCCTCAAGTAGTAAGTCAAATTTCCTTCAGGTGTTTACCAGTGTAACAGTGTACAGAATATCCTCAAACTACCCACACAGGTAATCATCTATCTGTGCATGTAAAAAAAAAAAAATATCCAAATATTCATATTGAATATCTTTCAAATTTCTCTTGCCACAAATAGCTGCACACAGTCTTTCATCTACGTATCAACTACGGGCTTCCATTAATCTCATAAATATCCATTAATTTAATATTCTTTTATCCTTTACACGTCGGAGGCTGAATGGCTCATATCCATCCCTCTCGCCAAAGAAACATAGACGTTCCTCCACCCTCTCTCTCTCCTTGAAACACATAAGGACATGGGAACGCTTTAGCCTACTTCCACCTGTTTCTCTGTGAATAACAAGTACGGTGCCCTCCTGTTGTTACTGTAAATAAACAGGGTCGTTCATAACCACTGCTACTCGTTAAGGCGAGGGTGCTGTGGTCTAGGCTCGAGCCATGACACCTATGTATGGGGAACTTCACCGAGCACTACATCTCCGTGTGACTACGCTACCACCATCGTTACGTCACCAGACTCGCGCCCTCAGAGCCCTCCGACCCTCACGGCGGCGGTCCCCCCTCCCTCGCACGAGCGGTCCGACGCAGAGACGCTCGCTCCCCGACGTTAAGAATTCATAGGTGAGGACAAGTGTTCCTGCTTCCATGTATATTCTATGAAGGAACATCCGGACTGAAGGCATCCATCACCAGACACATGACACTCCCTGGCGGCTGGCGATGGACTGCTCTCTCTCTCTCTCTCTCTCTCTCTCTCTCTCTCTCTCTCTCTCCCGCCAACACCTCGCTCTCGCTAGTCATCACTACCACTCTCACCTGCCATCGCCACCGCACTGTCACACGACGACGGCTGGCAGAGACTGTTCGGGCCCCTTCAACAAGATCCGTGCCAGGCCTTGGGCTACACCAGGCACGTCCCTCGAGTACAATGGCCTGTTGCCTGTGTGACCTGACCCTTGAGGACCATCATACCAAGAGAGTCGTCCCCGTCGTTCTTCAAGTGGGAGGAGGGGAGGGTTGACCTTAAGGCCCAGCCAGGTACTGCCATCACTCTGCATATCGGACCATCATCATCCGGGCCTCCCAGACCCCAGGACCAATTGGCCGAGGCTGCTGCTGCCATCATCATGGGCGGCCCCCTAGAACCCTCTCACTGCCGCTACACTACCACTACACCTTTAACAACTACAGCCAACGCTTCCTCCATCACCATCAGCCGTCATAGGTAACGCACAACTAATAGTTCACCTTACCCTAGGTGAATTATTTCAAGATTGAGCAGAGTATATGGAAGTTTGACGAATGTATATTTACTAATGTGTATATACGGAAAATTCCCACGTGCATTTCGTTACCTGTCGCTGGAAACGTGGTTGGTTAGGTGATACATTCTAGCCCCAGCTCATATACATATATTCTCACTCCTACTCCAGAATCGCCATCTATGGGGCACCCACAGCGCCCAGAGAGCCAACCATGTCCTCCGACCAGGTCCACGAGTTAGAAAGTCAGGTGGTACCTTGGTGTGTTGGAGGAAGGAGGGGAGAGCTGAGGAGCTTGTGCTGGGTAGTCTTCATTGTGGGCGATACACCTTCGGCTTGAGGGGTCCAGTGGTACGTTGAATCGGTGTGTGGAGTGACGGGGGTTGGGTGATGTCCGGGGTGCACAGGAGAAAGTGTGACTCGCACATGCCTTGGGAGTGTAGTTTCTGATGGGTTCATGCCTGGTGCAGTGAAGTTTAATGTTGGATTCATAAGTTTGGTGCTTGTCGGGTATTACGGCGTGAATGGGTCTTGCTGGCGTGGTATTTGCTTGGGAAGACAGGGTAGGATCTGTGAGGATAAGCTGTTGAAGTGTAGAGAAGGGGTGAGATTTCTGGAGGTTGAAGGATGGTAATGAAGTGGCTTGGGAAGGAGTGGATTTGTGCTGTTGCACAGAGCAGGTTGCTGCGCATGTTCATGTGGGATGATATTGGAAGGAATCTGGTTTCATTCTGCATGTGCTGAATGTTCATGTTTGCTAGGCAACCAGTGACTGTTTCGAGTGCTCCATTTACTGTGGTTTGTAGTCTTAACGTATTTGATAAGGATATGGTGAGCACACAGGCAGGTGAGGCATAGGTCAGGGTGGAGCGGATAAAAGTGTCTGTAAACAATCCTGGTAAATTCTTTTTCTTAAACAACATATAGTCTCACCATTTTTGGACATGTCCATTGTATTTATGTTTGTGGTGTGGGGAGGGGATATGGTGTTAGCGTTGTATGTAATACCTTTTAGTGTTGAAGTTCTAAGTGGGAGTGGTACATTGTTCAAGAAAATGTGTCAGTATTTGAGAAAATTACGATGGATTCCTGTAGGTATACACATATTCTGTTTCAAGGAAGACATCTTTAAAATCGTGTGATACTGAGCTGCACGTTTACTGCTACCTGTGCAACATCGGTTCTTGATTAAGTAACTGTGATGCCACCTGTAAATGAGACGACTGTGGGTTTCAGTGGGGTCCGAAGGAGATCAGGTAGAAATAGTTTAAAGAGGGTTGGAGAAGGGAGTGCAACCCTGGATGACTCCACTGTACAGCCTGAGAGTTTTTGGAGAGGAATAGTTATGGATGACTGCATTGGTGGCCTGCTATCAAGATGGCCAAATATTTTTCATCACTGTTGTGGCGGATGGTGTCAAGTATCTCCTGTGTGCGTGAGGATGAATTGGGGGAGGGTGGTAAAAGCTGTCTAGTGCTACTAGTACTGTGCAGGAGGGCAACTGTGGGTAGGTGAAAGCATCCAGAATAAGTTGCGAGAGGTTTGTATGCAGAGAGACAGGGGAATATTTGGGTACGGGATGTTTTGGCCGGTTATGTTGTGGATATGTTTCTCAAGACGTTTGGATTCTGATGAAAGCAGTCATGTCAGGTGGTGGAGAGATGGGGAGGCGAGGGTTTAGAGGATGGTTATTATGTTCGTAAGTTCCCAGATGTGTGGGATTATGCTGTGTAGTGAGAAGTAATTAAAGTTATCAGTAAGTACTCGGCTTGCTTGTAGGCCAAAGAGTCTTGATCGTAGGTCTAATTGCTGGCATGCTGAAGCGCCGGAGTTATATAGGATTCTATATGAATGGTGCGTTTCGGAAGAGGTGAAGAGCGAGACAGAAGTTGTGTAAGGGTGGATTTCGTGTAGTTCTTCCTATGCTTATCCTGTTAAAAGGATGTGGTAGGTTCATAGATTTATTCTAACAGTGTTTCAAGTGTATGTTTGTACGTTCTTTGGAAGACGGGATGTTGACTGTACTTTCTTTTATGTTTTCCGATGGTTATTTAAGTTGGGTACGTCAGGCGATGTGTACTCATAACGGAGACATGGTCAGAGGAGCGTTCGTGAATTGTACGCAAGGTGGTCCTTATGTATAGCGGTGGTGTGTAAGAGGTAATGATTGGCGCGCATGGCTGTTGGAGATAGGAAGATTCAATATTCTGGAAGGCTAGTTATGAAGCTAATGAACGTCGAAGAGATGCAGCTGGTTAATGATCAGTTCATCTCAGGGATGACTAGGTGTGGGTGGTGACCCAGGAAGGGTGGTGGCTGTTTAAATCTCCACAGAAAAATATGGTGTGTGTGTGTGTGTGTGTGTGTGTGTGTGTGTGTGTGTGGTTCTGGGTACAGGAAGTGTACCTGAGGGAGCAGGAGGGTGAGAGGGATGTGTAGGTGTTGATCATGATGCAGCAGGTGGGATACACTGCAATTCTCATGAGCGATGTTGTTGACTGTGATCTGGCGTGTGTTGAGTGGTGACAATGACTGGGATGTTGTGGCGTACAAGTGTTGTATGAAGTCCTCGTCTTAGTGGTCTATCTTGACTTAAGTGAGGTGTGGTTACAGAAGGGCACGAGGGGTGATGAGGGCGTATGCTGTTTACCTGTTTGAGGATCGTGCTTACGTTGCTTTTGAAGTAGAGTCACAGTGTTTATTACTGATGCCGGTGACTTGCTAAACCAGATAAGGTTTAAAGCGAGACTAAGGATCTCGGGAGAAGCAATGTTTGCTTCTGAGGGTCGAGTTGCGTATTCAGCACTAGCGTTGGCTGGGTGGTTGGGTGTCTGAAGGGTATAGTGTAGCGGTTTGGGCGAGTGTTGGTTATACTCGTATGGTTGCTCCAGTGTCCACATCCATGGGTAATGTTTTGTGGAGGTGGATGATGTACAACAAGTGAAGCCAGTGATGGCAACAGTTACATCTGATAAGTTCCATCTTTTTTTTTTTCCCCCATGTGGGTCTGGCATAATGGGCAGGTGGAGGTGGGTGATCCGGGGATTGGGAAGCATATCACACCGGCCTGATGAGGGGATGACAGCCGGGACATCATCCCAAAAAAAATGGTAAATGAAATGTGTGTGTGTTGTGCGTGTGTGCATGAGATATGTGGGTTTAACCCATGGTCTGGCACGGCGGCCAGGGGGGTGAACAACAGCTCCAGGCTACGTTAACTCCGCTCGGATGCAGGAAGAGGTAGTCTCCTCCTCCTCCGGAGCGAGACGTTCTTCGGCGATGGTTCCCTCAGCCGCCACACGTCCTTTTCCTCAGCCTCACCCAGCGACCCACAGTCGTAACTTATCAAGTCCGTGAAGAGTCGGGGCCAACCGGTCATGACCCACCACCGGTGACTCGGTAATCATATTTCCCTGTGCATTAAGCACTCGCTTCCCTACCCATCATCCCGCAGCCTCATCAACCAAGCCAATCATACAAACAGTCAATCACACAGCCAATAATCACAGAGATAGTCAATCACACGAAAAGCCAATCATATACCTAACCAATAAAGCCAATCATATACCTAACCAATAAAGCCAATCATATACCTAGCCAATCATATATCCAGCCAATCATATACCTAGCCAATCATATACCTAACCAATAAAGCCAATCATATACCTAGCCAATCATATACCTAACCAATCATATACCCAGCCAATCATATACCTAACCAATAAAGCCAATCATATATCTAGTCAATCATATACCTAACCAATAAAGCCAATCATATACCTAGCCAATCATATACCTAACCAATCATATACCCAGCCAATCATATACCTAACCAATAAAGCCAATCATATACCTAGCCAATCATATACCTAACCAATAAAGCCAATCATATACCTAGCCAATCATATACCTAACCAATCATATACCCAGCCAATCATATACCTAACCAATAAAGCCAATCATATACCTAGTCAATCATATACCTAACCAAACATATACCCAGTCAGTCGTATACCTAGCCAATCATATACCTAGCCAATCATATACCTATCCAATAAAGCCAATCATATACCTAGCCAATCATATACCCAGCCAATCATATACCCAGCCAATCATACAGCCAGTCACTCATTCAGTAACTAATCACGCATATCACCATGCAGTCGTCTTCCCCGTTAGACGGTTCGTCCAGTCACCAACCCAATCGTCCTGCCAACAGTTCAAACTGTCCAGCAAATATCAAATCATCCAGGCATTTAGCCATATGATCAGCCAACCAACTGGCCATCCAATCATTCAACCACCCAACCGTCTAGCCCTTTATCCAGTCATCTAACCAGCCATACGGTCAATCCTCCACTCACCCTTCCATTCATCTATCCAGGACGTCAATTAATCGTCCATTTAGTCAGCTAATGAACCTCTTGAGCACGACAGCGCACGACCCTTGAGCACGATGATCTCCAACCCTTGACCAAGACGATGTTCGACCTCTGAGCACGACGCTGTACGTCCCCTAAGCACGAAGGTGTACGACCCTTGACAACGGTGTACGACCCCTTCACACGACAGTGTACGACCCTTTGAGCACCCCAGTACTCAGGCGGTCGCCATGAAGCCAGCTGATCAGGCAGTTATCCATCAACCATACGTCTCCAAAGGGCTCACAGACCGCCTACACCTGAACAGCTGACGAGTGTAAACAGACCAACATGTCCCTGAGGGACGCGGGAAAGTTACCGACACAGAGGATCTTGCGAAACTAAATGAAAGAAAACAAAAAAAGATATACCGTTAAACACTGCTACAATCCATGATTTACAGAGTGGAAACTGCGATGTACAGATAGGATGGCTAGCACTTGTAAATCAGCGATGGTCTACAAGGGATATCAAAACAGAAATCCTCCCCCACACACACACGGCTGGTCGGCGCGGGAAGCAACACGAGGTTATCTCTGCCACATGGCTCCCGCCCAGCTGATCGGAGCGAGAGTACGTAACAAAATGGTGTGTACGTTTCTCGCGTACTTCCACTCCTAGTGCCAGTCAACAAAGAACGAGAAAAAATGAGGGAGTATCAAGTCCATACGGCCCCAGTAGCACTCTTGACAGAGTAATTAATTAATCACACGGGCTACAGATCCACCCCGACACGGCTCTCGCGCCAGTTTGCGCGGGTAAACGGGCAAGAACACGGTGCATATCTCCGCCATACGGCTCCAGCCGCGCTGATTTACGCGGGAAAACACAGCAACAAGGGGGCATATCTCTCCTCCACGGCGGCAAAGGCAACATTTCCCAGATCTAACATTCATATATTCACGCACGGAAAATAGTGGGTTCCGGCGTTTCCATATTTGCATGGGAATGGGGGAGTAAGCAATGTATTCCACCCATGTTTCTCTCTGTGGGAGATGCTCTCTTGTTTACCTCCTGATTTATGGCGCGCGGGAAGTGTATAAACTAATGAACTTTATGAACTGATAGCGTCACGCTGCCGGAGGGACACATATCATGGGACAAGAACGGCTGTTCACAATCATGTGTTCACAATCATGTGTGCATCGCAGACATGATCATGACAGACGGGAATTATATTTGTTATTAATAATATCTTCAATAGCCTTGCTTACTTAAGGTAACTATGGGTTCATATATATATATATATATATATATATATATATATATATATATATATATATATATATATATATATATATATATATAAACAAAATAATAAAAGGCAATGTTCTACAGCTACGTCATCCAAATACCCAGTCCTGACGAATATCTAAATATCGGATACAGCGATTACTCAAATATCCGGCGTGGCAGATCCTCAAAACATCCTAGGTTATGATCGTCCATATATGTATATATATATATATATATATATATATATATATATATATATATATATATATATATATATATATATATATCCCTGGGGATAGGGGAGAAAGAATACTTCCCACGTATTCCCTGCGTGTCGTAGAAGGCGACTAAAAGGGAAGGGAGCGGGGGGCTGGAAATCCTCCCCTCTCTTTTTTTTTTTTTTTTTTTTTTTAATTTTCCAAAAGAAGGAACAGAGAAGAGGTCCAGGTGAGGATATTCCCTCAAAGGCCCAGTCCTCTGTTCTTAACGCTACCTCGCTATCGCGGGAAATAGCGAATAGTATGAAAAAAAAAAAAAAAAAAAAAAAAAATATATATATATATATATATATATATATATATATATATATATATATATATATATATATATATATTAGACAGCGGTAGCGTCCAATGCCCCGGGCAACCAATTAACCAATACCCTGATTTGTCTAAATATCTGACGATGCAATGACTCTTATCATCCAGTGCAGCAACTATAGGCTTGTCCTACATCACGATCAGTCTAACGTCTGGTGTCGTAGCTATCACCATTTCTTGCGGCGTATTACTGAAAGTAATAAGCGTCTCGATCATGTGACTGCCACCCATCCAAAAACATATATAGCCGCGTATCAGAAATGTAAAACAAAAATAACCACAAGATTCGACAGTCCAAATAATCAAATTATGAAGATGAAGAGTGAGGTAAAGTAATATAATCACTGTGGTGTCTTATCTACCTCGATAAATTTTTCCTAGCCTACACCACTTGTCATATAAGCTGATGAAAAATTTGTTAAATACACATTCAATGACGGACAGAAATATCCACTAATGCGTCTGTTTACAAACGGTTAATCTCAACAGATGGAAAATACCGTTACTTCTGTCCGCCCCGCTAGCATGTTTACGCGCGCTTCTTGGCGCGTCCCGCCAGAAAGCCCGCCAAAACAACAATAACAACAACCAGACGCACGGGTATAACAAGTGTACTTTCTCTCAGCGAATCTGCATTAATTTAAATTCATCAGTGGCATTATGTTGCAGCTTAATTAAACGCGGTGGTGGGTAGTAGTGGTCGTAGTAGACATTACCATAACGCAGCGCGGGAAACATGGGGGGACTCCCCGCCACGTCCTCAGTCGCGCGCGAGTCGCTAATTTCCCGCCACGACGCTCATTTGTTTCAACCCCGGGAAAACCGTCGTCCATAAGTTTCCGGGCGCAATAAAAATGCTAATATTAATCACCTGCAAACAGATCACGGTGTTTTCATTTTTCCTCTACGAGAAATTGTTGTAACAGCAATTATTACATATTTTCAAAACGGAAGGGAATCAAGTACATGGATTTTTGTGAGACCTCCCGTTGAATGCAATCAAAGGAATCGTTTCTCACCGCATTTAACACATCACATTTACCGAAAATAATTCAAGGCCAATACGTATAAATATATAGCGGTTGCATGGGCTTACGAATCGCCCGCTGACTGACTAAAGCGATGCCATTCCTTTGCGTCGGGAAAAGTTCTACTTGATAAATTTACTGAAGTTAGGCCAGCAAGGAAAACGGAGCGGAGAGATAAATTTCCTGTTGCTACGGAAATTTACCCGACTGTATATTTGAATACCTAAAGAAAAACAAGCAAATGAAGCAGACATGAGTAATAGATTTGCCCCGCGTTAAATAGAATAATCGGGACCACATTATATATATATATATATATATATATATATATATATATATATATATATATATATATATACTTTGTCGATGTTTCCCGCGTTAGCGAAGTAGCGCAAGGAAACAGACGAAAGAATGGCCCAATCCACCCACATACACTTGTATATACGTACACGTCCACACACGCACATATACATACCTATACATTTCAACGTATACTTGTATATGTATACGCAGACATATATAGAAATGTACATAATTTTATACTTGCTGTCTTTTATCATTCCCGTCGCCACCCCGCCACACATGAAATGACAACCTCCTCCCACCGCACGCGCGCAAGGTAGCGCTAGGAAAGGACAACAAAGGCGTGTAGGGGCTTTTATGTTTATGCATGTGCATGTGATTGGGTTGGGCCATTCCTCGTCCGTTTTCTTGCGCTACCTCCCTGACGCAGGAGACGGCGATAAGTATAATAAAATATATGAATAATATATACGTATTTGTGTAAGGCTTCGGACAATGAAAGAAAAGTAAGAAGATTTGTAATTGTGTAAAAACATCAATGGCGATGACAGCAAACATAAAATTTACGAAGTAAAAATAAAATATGTAGTGTAATGAAATCATAGACAAGAGCATAATTTCATAATACTAATGAACCACTTCAAAGAATATCAAAATTAAATGAATATATCATCTCGTCAAAAATTTAGCAAATTATTAAAAAATGATGACTGACGATTAAATCTGAAATGCATTTTCCACAACCACAATAAATCTCATTCCATTTTTTTTTCAATTATTCATTTATTCTTTACTTACGTCATATTCGTCTTATCTAGAGATTACAGCCCTAATGGGAGACAACGAAAAAAAAAATATTCCTCCAGCAGTAAAATTCTTACAGGGAAAACAGGTTGTAAAAGGATCAGAAGAGAAAAAAAAACATAAGCTGGTAAAGAGCTCCAAAGTTTAGCCGTGGCAGGAAAGAAATAGACAACACCACATCAGTCCCCCCATCCACACAACCCCTCGAGCTGCCAGCGTTCTTTAAGGATTCGTGGTACATAACGTGTAGCATGGTGGGTCAGGTGCCGCGTGACCTGACCGGGCGAGGAGACATGCAACCAGCTAGCACAAGTAAAGTGAGCAAAGAAAAAATATGTATATAAAAAATAAGAAAGAAAGAAGAAAAAGAAAGCAATATGTGTAATGATGCCGGAAGCAACACCGCGGCCAGACAAGGAGGAGCAGGTAAGTGGTGGTGGGAGGTGACAGCTGCGGGAATTGACAAATCTACATATCAAATGTTAAAGTTCAAATATCAAATATGAAAGCTTAAATATTACATAACAAACCATGAATATTAAAGATCAAAGCTTAAATATTACATATCACAGCTTAAATGTCAAATATTAAGTATGAGGTGTACGACCAGACCCAACGGATGTGTGTGGGTTATACTGAGCGGCTCAACAGATGATCATTCAAATAATCAACATACTCCCGTGATCATAAGCCTGGGAAAATGAGAGGGTATTTCCAAGTGGCAGAAAAAAACCCATTCCCTAAGATGTCTATCTATGTTTTTTTTTTTTTTTTTCATACTATTCGCCATTTCCCGCGATAGCGAGGTAGCGTTAAGAACAGAGGACTGGGCCCTTGAGGGAATACCCTCACCTGGCCCCCTTCTCTGTTCCTTCTTTTGGGAAAAAAAAAAAAAAAAAAAAAAAAAAAAAAAAAAAACGAGAGGGGAGGATTTCCAGCCCCCCGCTCCCTTCCCTTTTAGTCGCCTTCTACGACACGCAGGGAATACGAGGGAAGTATTCTTTCTCCCCTATCCCCAGGGATAGGGGAGAAAGAATTTGTCTATGTATGTATATATATATATATATATATATATATATATATATATATATATATATATATATATATATATATATATGGCATTGCAGGGGAATTCATCGAAAGAGGGGTTGACTTTATTGTTGACTTGTTAGTAAGAATATTCAATGTATCATGGTTCATGGTGAAGTGCCTGAGGATTGGCGGAATGCTTGCATAGTGCCATTGTGTAAAGGCAAAGGGGATAAGGAGAGAGTTCAAATTTACAGAGGTATAAGTTTGTCGAGTATTCCTGGGAAATTATATGGGTGGGTATTGATTGAGAGGGGTAAAGGCATGTACAGAGCATCAGATTGGGGAAGAGCAGTGTGGTTTCAGAAGTGGTAGAGGATGTGTGGATCAGGTGTTTGCTTTGAAGAATGTATGTTAGAAATACTTAGAAAAACAGATGGATTTGTATGTAGCATTTATGGATCTGGAGAAGGCATATGACAGTTGATAGATATGCTTTGTTGAATGTATTAAAAGTATATGGTGTGGAGGTAAGTTGTTAGAATCAGTGAAGGTAAGTTGATAGAATCAGTGAAAAGTTTTTATCAAGGATGTAAGGCATGTGTAAAAGTAGGAAGAGAGGAAAGTGACTGATTCCCAATGAATGTCGGTTTGCGGCAGGGGTGCGTGATGTCTCCATGGTTGTTTAATTTGTTTATGGATGGGGTTGTTAGGGAGGTGACTGCAAGAGTTTTGGAGAGACAGGCAAGTATGCAGTCTGTTGTGGATGAGAGAGCTTGGGAAGTAAGTCAGTTGTTGTTCGCTGATGATACAGCGCTGGTGGCCGATTCGGGTGAGAAACTGCAGAAGTTGGTGATTGAGTTTGGTAAAGTGTATGAAAGAAGAAAGCTGAGAGCAAATGTGAATAAGAGCAAGGTTATTAGGTTCAGTAGGGTTGAGGGACAAGTTAATTGGGAGTCAGGTTTGAATGAAAAAAAAAAAAAAACTGGAAGAAGTAAAGTGTTTTAGATATCTGGGAGTGGATTTAGCAGCGAATGAAACCATGGAAGCGGAAGCGAGTCACAGGGTGGGGAGGAGACGAAGGTTCTGGGAGCTTTGAAGAATGTGTGGAAGGCGAGAACATTATCTTGGAGGGCAAAAATGGGTATGTTTGAAGGAACAGTGGTTCCAACAATGTTATATGATTGCGAGACGTGGGCTATAGATAGGGTTGTGCGGAGGAGGAAGGATGTATTGGAAATGAGATGTTTGAGGACAATATGTGGTGTGAGGTGGTTTGATCGAGTAAGTAATGAAAGGGTAAGAGAGATGTGTGGTAATAAAAAGAGTTTGGTTAAGAAAGCAGGAGAGGGTGTATTGAAATGGTATGGTCACATGGAGAGAATGAGTGAGGAAAGATTGACCAAGAGGATATATGTGTCAGAGGTGGAGGAAAAGAGAAGTGGGAGACCAAATTGGAGGTGGAAAGATGGAGTGAAAAAGATTTTGAGCGATCGGAGCCTGAACATACAGGAGGACGAAAGGCGTGCAAGGAATAGGGTGAATTGGAACGATGTGATATAACGGGGTCGACGTGCTGTCAATGGATTAAATCAGTGCATGTGAAGCGTCTGGGGTAAACCATGGAAAGTTTTATGGGGCCTGGATGTGGAAGGGAGCTGTGGTTTCGATGCATTATATATTACAGCTAGAGACTGAATGGGAACGAATGTGGCCTTTGTTGTCTTTTCCTAGCGCTACCTCGCGCGCATGCGGGGGGAGGGGGTTGTCATTTCATGTGTGGCTGGGTGGCGATGGAAATAAGGGCAGATAGTATGAATTATGTACATGTGTATATATGTATATGTCTGTGTGTGTATACATATGTATACTTTGCGATGTATAGGTATGTATATTTGCGTGTGTCGACGTGTATGTATATACATGTGTATGTGGGTGGGTTGGGCCATTCTTTCGTCTGTTTCCTTGCGCTACCTCGCTAACGCGGGAGACAGCGACAAAGCAAAATAGAAAAATAAAATTATATATATATTATATGTATGTATATATATATATATATATATATATATATATATATATATATATATATATATATATGTGTGTGTGTGTGTGTGTGTGTGTGTGTGTGTGTGTGTGTGTATCGTCCTTATTCATTTTTTGATCGATTTCTCTATATCAAAACTACAAAGCTAAAGTTTACACTTACCAGGCAACATTATGGGTCATATGAATTCTATTCTTATATTCCCAAACCGTAAAATGCAACGGGTTTAATTCTATGCTGTAGTTTGAGAGGTAAATGCTATCTATTCTTGTCGAAATTAATTTCCTTGTATCAGTAAAATAGCAATTAATCTTACGATATCATTTAGTGCTTTAAAATCAGACAACGAATCTAATCTATATATATATATTTTTCCTATCACGCAGGATAACCTATATTTTATTCAAATTATAAATTCTATTTGTACTGGTCATCATCAATTTCCTTAAACTACGTAAGAATATAATTTTACATAATCACAAGTGCCATAAAGTCCTGTAATGTACGATTTTCTTTCTTTTTTTTTGTCGTTGTACAGACCAGGTTGTACAGACCAGGTGTGTGTGTGTGTGTGTGTGTGTGTGTGTGTGTGTGTGTGTGTGTGTGTGTGTGTGTGTGTGTGTGTGTCGTTGCAAACGTTGCCCGCCACGACTTAAATTCTTTATGAAGCATCTTAAGCAGGAACTTCCTGTCCGCTGCACTTAATCTGGTGCGATGCAACACAAAACAACTCTTGACCCCCCTTACGAGCACGACGGTACGACCCTTGAACGGTACGGTGCGTGACCCCCCGCCGTTATAACCGACCTGACCTTTGAGGTTCAAGCCAAAGGGCTGGGTCATCGTGTCTTACGATCGTACCGTCGTGTTCCGTAAGTGTCAAATCTGTACAACAGCAGCAAGGAATATATATATATATATATATATATATATATATATATATATATATATATATATATTTTTTTTTTTTTTTTTTATACTTTGTCGCTGTCTCCCGCGTTTGCGAGGTAGCGCAAGGAAACAGACGAAAGAAATGGCCCAACCCACCCCCTTACACATGTATATACATACGTCCACACACGCAAATATACATACCTACACAGCTTTCCATGGTTTACCCCAGACGCTTCACATGCCTTGATTCAATCCACTGACAGCACGTCAACCCCGGTATACCACATCGCTCCAATTCACTCTATTCCTTGCCCTCCTTTCACCCTCCTGCATGTTCAGGCCCCGATCACACAAAATCTTTTTCACTCCATCTTTCCACCTCCAATTTGGTCTCCCTCTTCTCCTTGCTCCCTCCACCTCCGACACATATATCCTCTTGGTCAATCTTTCCTCACTCATCCTCTCCATGTGCCCAAACCACTTCAAAACACCCTCTTCTGCTCTCTCAACCACGCTCTTTTTATTTCCACACATCTCTCTTACCCTTACGTTACTCGCTCGATCAAACCACCTCACACCACACATTGTCCTCAAACATCTCATTTCCAGCACATCCATCCTCCTGCGCACATCTCTATCCATAGCCCACGCCTCGCAACCATACAACATTGTTGGAACTACTATTCCTTCAAACATACCCATTTTTGCTTTCCGAGATAATGTTCTCGACTTCCACACATTCTTCAAGGCCCCCAGAATTTTCGCCCCCTCCCCCACCCTATGATCCACTTCCGCTTCCATGGTTCCATCCGCTGCCAGATCCACTCCCAGATATCTAAAACACTTCACTTCCTCCAGTTTTTCTCCATTCAAACTCACCTCCCAATTGACTTGACCCTCAACCCTACTGTACCTAATAACCTTGCTCTTATTCACATTTACTCTTAACTTTCTTCTTCCACACACTTTACCAAACTCAGTCACCAGCTTCTGCAGTTTCTCACATGAATCAGCCACCAGCGCTGTATCATCAGCGAACAACAACTGACTCACTTCCCAAGCTCTCTCATCCCCAACAGACTTCATACTTGCCCCTCTTTCCAAAACTCTTGCATTTACCTCCCTAACAACCCCATCCATAAACATCCATACACACAAAATTATGCTTGTATGATCAAAAAACAAAATGCGTCCATGCACCGAAAAACGCCACTGTAGGTTATATGTCAATAAATGAACGATATTAATAATCTAAGTATATAATCATCTCAACTTACTTTTGTAAGATTTATCTTCAAAACAGCAGACACGTTTCC
This sequence comes from Panulirus ornatus, assembly GCF_036320965.1. Classification (NCBI taxonomy): domain Eukaryota; kingdom Metazoa; phylum Arthropoda; class Malacostraca; order Decapoda; family Palinuridae; genus Panulirus; species Panulirus ornatus. Next base: position 57,326,876 of record NC_092243.1, read on the forward strand.
TTTAACATCAATAATATATTCTAATTCCTTTTAATGGTATCAGAAAGTGCGTTTCCTTCATGCGAACCTCCCGCCTGTTGTCTGTCCTGAAGTAACAAGGATGTTGGATGAAGGAAAGTGATGGTTACCAATAAATATACAATACCATTTTTCTATCGTCTGGAATAATCATGTCTAAATAAATGGTAATCCTATTCAATTAATGATAAAAACATCAGTTTGGCTTTCAAGGCAACCCAAGGATATGTTATGTGAGTAATATATAACCCAAGGATAATATATGGTGTATATGTGTGTAATATATAACCCAAGGATAATGTATGGTGTATATGTGTGTCATATATAACCCAAGGGTAATATATGGTGTTTAACTGGAAGCAACTTATACCCTTCAATAGGATCACTTCATCCCAGGATATAATGATCCTAGTAATCGTACCGTACCACGGGATAAGTCGTCGCACCCCATGAGCTAAGGATTAATGATGTTCTCATATTCAGTAAGTCTATCATGAGACACGAATACTTTAATTTAGGTACCTAATGACACAGGTCATTTACGAGCGTGGGTATCTGGACAGATCAAACCAAAATCGGTCAACACACCAAAAATAAATGTTCGATATTTCTGTATACTAAGTATGAATTATAATTCATTCCGACAGTAGCATGTCGAACATTACCTGCTCCTCACTTCCACACCACCCTCTCTCCTCCCCTCTCACACCCAACACCCTCGACCCCCCTCTCCTCTTCACATCCTCTCACTTCCTTCGCCTACTTACCCCATCACGCCTCCAGTTTATCATCTGTTCCCCATCTCCCCTGATCCCTCACCCCTCTGTCCCCCCCCCCCTTTCCCATCACGACTCTTCTCTCTATCAGCCAATCCCCTCTCGTCACCCCATCACTTCACATCCTTCCCCACGACTTCCAGTAGATACTCCTAACTCAGTTATATAAATCTCCTCATTTCTTTCCCCATGCGTTATCACCCCCTCAAATCCTCCTCATTTCCCCTTATCATCAACTTACCCCATCACATCCCAGTCTCCTGGCACCCCCGCCCATCACACCCCAGTCTCCTGCCCCCCGCCCATCACCGGCCACCCATCACACAGTAAACTAGGGCCGTCAATCACCCTATAATTCGGCCTTGATCCTGTATAATCATACGACGTGTCACGTATAATCTCAACTTCCAGGGACTTAGCCTAACCCGACTTCACTTATGATGGATAGCGTGAGGGAGAGAGGGAAGCAGGGAGCTCCCACGACTCCCATCACCCTCCCCCTGACTCCGTCCATAGCTCCCTTCACTCACGCAACCCTCACACACTATCACTACCATTATCACCAACACTATCACCATCACCACCAACACTATCACCACCACCACCAACATCACCAACACTATCACCATCATCACCAACACTATCACCAACGTTACCACCACAGCCAAAGGAACCAGATGGACAATTCCCTGCATACAAAGAGAGTGTTGGGAAGGGATCGCCTTTCTTCGTGACAAACACACGACAGCTGTGTGAAGGTGGAGCTACAGGGCTGGAGGGAGCGGAGGAGGAGGAGGAGGAGGCAGGGAGATGAATGAGGAAGAAGGTGTGAGAGAGATGGATTAGGGATGAGGGTGGGCAGAGAGGAAGAGGAGGAGGTGGTAAATGTCGTTGTAAATATTCAAACGATATTCATCTTCACCAACGCTTATTGGATCCTTACTCACTGCATCTGTCTCCACCAACACCCAATGAATCTGTCTCCACCAACACCCAATGAATCTATACCCGCCAACACCCACTGCACCTATCTCCACCAACACCAACTGTATATATCCCCACCAACACCCACTGCACCTATCTCCACCAGCACCCACCTACAAGACCCACCGAGTCTATCCCCACCAAGACCTAATGAATCTATCCCCATTAAGATCTAATAATCATATCCTCACCCAAAACCCAAAGTAAAAATGTTATTAATATTTTTCCTTTAATAATTAATTTCCAGTGTAACATTCCCTGGTTTCATGATTAAAATTCGCCGGCTACTGCCCTTCATATTCGCCTCACAAATTTCCAACAATTTCTGGCAAGAACTGACCTGATATGATCTGACCTCAGAGTAGGGGGGGGAGGTCAGGTGACCTCTCCTGACCTCTTATAGGACGGAACGTGAGTCGAGGGCCCGAGGAACACTCACCTGTGAACCAAACACCAGATTATATTTCAGTAATATGATATTACATTATATTGCATTAAATCATTCTTTTATTATACCATATATTATATTACATCATATAATATTATATCTCATACTAACTTTAGATTTCGGATTACAACCACTTGAAAATTTCAGACCCTTTAATCCGGATATTATGGACCGAAATTACCTTATCCGGATGTTACCGGTAGGGAACGATTTCTGGTCCAGAATTCACCGGTAGAGACGCGTATAACTTTTAATTTGGATGAAACCAGTATGAAAGCGACACTATATGTCATCTTGCTGTTCCTGGTTACAGAGCAATGACTATCTTGTCCACAGGTCAACGAAGATAATCTTGATCCAGATGACAAGGAAAATTAATCAACTTGTCCGGATGTCGGAACGATAACTAGCTCACCCGGATGTCTCATGGCAATACGATTAATCCGGCCTCACACTTCAACAGCCCATAGTTACAGATCTCTCTCTCTCTCTCTCTCTCTCTCTCTCTCTCTCTCTCTCTCTCTCTCTCTCTCTCTCTCTCTCTCTCTCTCTCTCTCTCTCTCTCCCTCTCTCAACAAACAACGCTGACAACATAAAGCTACACCGTAATGACTCGACAAGAACCAAGCAACCCCACCGCTCCCTCTCCACCACCACAATGTTCAACTCCCGACCACCTGAGAAACCAATTTAAAACCCACAGTCCCCAGGCATGTACGGGTTACACTTTCTCGCCTGCGTTCTGGACACCGTCCGTGCCCTTCTCACCGTTCACCATCATCACAAGACCCATTACGATTAAGATGGAACTTCCGTACTGAATACACTACTTATTCCTTAAGCGTCCTGCGCTCAACGCAAAAAAGAAAAAAAAGACAAGGGTACATCATACTCCCTGACCTGCGGTCGCGCCCGGTGGACGTGGCTGGCTTCTGAGCGCTGCGAGATCCCTGGAGAGGGAGATCTGGAGCAGGCAAGCCAGGCGAAGCATTACTTTAACAACCCATAACCCCTCATTCAACTATCAACCCCCCCCACCCCTCCTCCCATGCATTCAGCCAACCAACCACCCCTCACACCTCCACCCCCCTACCCAACAGGTTAAATACCTCCAACATTTTTACCCCACACTAATCACAGACTTTAACTACTTGACCCCAGAGTACCCTTTAGAACCCCGGAGATGACAGCTCCGCACCAACCCCAGATACCACAGAGATAGTGTCAGCCCCGGAACCACCACCAAACCAACCCCCAAGTGGGTTCCAGAGCTGACCCTTGATGGCGTAAGTAAGAAGACCTCCGACCACGGCTGACGTACGTACCTACGACCACTACGACCTCCGACCACGGCTGACGTTCGTACCTACGACCAATACGACCTCCGACCATGGCTGACGTACGTACCTACGACCAATACGACCTCCGACCATGGCTGACGTACGTACCTACGACCACTACGACCTCCGACCACGGCTGACGTACGTACCTACAGCCACTACGACCTCCGACCACGGCTGACGTTCGTACCTACGACCAATACGACCTCCGACCACGGCTGACGTATCTACCTGGAACCCATACATCCTCCTACCACGGTATACGCCGGTTAACTACGCCAGACGTATTCACCTAGCCCGCAAAATGTCCCCAAAAGAATTCATATAAGCAAATTCAGAGCTCACTCTTTTTTTTTTTTTTCATCCCCCGTCCTCCTCTGTCTCTCTCTAAGCACCATTTCCCAACCTTGTATCAAACGCCCCGTCACGTCTATATAAATCCCCACCCAAACCAGTGGATCCCATCAGGGATACGCGTTAAATCCACCCCGCCAAATCTCCCACGACCATCGAATATGGGGTACGCCGCACCTCATCTCCCTTCCCCAAGGGCGCTCGTACATGACGCCTCCATCGCGCTGATCTCCCTCGTAATATAAGGCAGTGATTAATTACAATTTGCCTGCGATACGCCGACTGATAAGGCTAATCAAATATTGCCCGGCCTGACGTCCCTCGCCTTTATCTGGAAGAGCCCTCCTGACACCTGAGCGACGCCCCTGATAAGGGCTATCAAGAGAGGATGGGGAAGCGGGGGGGTTACTTCTCTACCTCACCCTTCACCTCCCCGGCCCCCTACACACACACACACACACACACACACACACACACACACACACCACTCCCTCCCAAAGGCGTGTGGATAATACACTGCGTCTGGCGAAGACTTTTCGGAGTTCTGGATCGCGGTTACGCCAAAATCGCGAACGTGGAGACCGCAAATATTGGGTTGTCCGAGAACGGGGTAATGAAATCGCGGGACGAAGTATCGCGACGCGTTTTCTGAGCTCGCGGGGATGGGATGAGCAGACTTGCGTATGTTAAACTTAACGGAAGTAAACTAAGTGTGGGTTGGAATGCGTATCTTCTTCGTGAAACTTAACGGATGTAAAGTAAGTGTGGGTTGGAATGCGTATCTTTCCAATGTTAAATTCGCGTAGGTTTGACTAGTGTGTGTTCCTGCAACTATCCTTTTTTAAGCCCATGAGGGTTTAACTCCCTGTGACAAACCTTCATGTTAAACTCAGGTGAGATTCAACACACGTTTAACTACTACAGTCAAACTTATGTGGTTTAAACCTGCCTTCGTTAAATTCGTTCAGGTTCAATTACGTTTGAATCTCATTGGAGTTAAATGTGGTCCAGTCTCGTGTGGGTTAAATTCGCCTTGGTAAATTCTGTCTAAAGTCACATTCTCTTAAACACACGTACTTTAAACCTGCCTGTGTTAAATTCTCGTGCACTAGCCTTACCTGTGTTAAGTTCTCGTGCACTAGTCCTACCTGTGTTAAATTCTTGTGCACTAGCCCTACCTGTGCTAAATTCTCGTGCACTAGCCCTACCTGAGTTAAATTCGTGCACTAGCCCTACCTGTGTTAAATTCTCGTACACTGACCCTACCTGTGTTAAATTCTCGTGCACTGACAGTACCTGCGTTAAATTCGCGTGTTTTAAGGTCTCATGTCTTCACTATTTAATGATATGTATGTGTTATACTGTGTTAAGTGCTAAACTCCAAGTATGGTTAACATGCAAAGGTAAAACCGTGTTAAATTCCAAGTACATTAACCATACAAATATCAAACTTAAACTTCATGTATTCTTAATATGCAAACGTTAAACTATGTTAGACCCACCAGTATAGGATTTACCATGTTAAATTCCCGTATACAGCAGCATTGTGTTAAACTAACATGCTAAACCTCTGTATGTTGAATTCACATTCAAGAAACTCCAGTTAAACTCCCACGTCCTAAGTAATCCCATTACCTTCAACTCCCTTGAATAAACGTGTCTCAAAAATTGGCGAATGGTTAAATCGTGATTTTAAATGTGAGCGAATTAAAATAACCATGCCTTAAAACTCGCTTATGGTGAAAACTCTATAAATACTACGTCAACTTTCTTTTTTTTCTTTAAGTTTTGTCTGGGCTAAAATCCATTCTTCATAGTGTATCTAAAGCCTATGAGCACGACGGTACAACCCTCGAGTAAGACGGTACAACCCTTGAGTAGGACGGTACAACCCTCGAGTGGGACGGTACAACCCTCGAGTAAGACGGTACAACCCTTGAGCAGGACGGCACAACCCTCTAGCAGGACGATACAATCCTTGAATGGGTTGATACGACCCCTGAGTAGGACGATGCAACCCTTGAGTGGGACGATACAACCCTTGAGTGGGACGATACAACCCTCGATTAGGACGGTACAACCCTCCAGTAGGACGATACAACCCTTGAGTGGGACGATACAACCCTTGAGTGGGACGATACAACCCTCGATTAGGACGGTACAACCCTCTAGTAGGACGATACAACCCCTTGAGTGGGACGATACAACCCTTGAGTAGTACGGTGCGACTCTTGAGCAGGAAGGACGGTACGACCCTTTGGCAAGATGACCTGGGGCCTTTGAGGGCAAGGTTCGATTCTCGGGGCATGGCGGTAAATAGTTGACAATTTACATGGATGAGATATATAAGCACTGTTGACGTAGTGCCTTGGATGTCTCTTTAAAAACCTACTTTCCTTCCTTGTCTGGAGCGTGAGTGGCAGCATTCTGCCTGGTAACGGATGCGTGACGCATCAGTCAGACCCGTGAATCAGCAGTGGTTACGGAGATGATGATGACTTAAGCTCAACGTGGCCTTACAGCCAGGCTACCTGGCTGCACACAAAGATGGTCCAGGGTTCGAGTCTCAAGGTATAGTGGCAAATAGTTTATATAATATATATATATATATATATATATATATATATATATATATATATATATATATATATATATATATATACAATCATTGCACAATAATACGTACAATTATTACTGGGTATCAATTATAGATTATATAATACACAAACAACTTTTACCCCATTAAACTTTCCATTAAAACCTACGCTAATGAGAATAATTGTCAACACTTCCGTTCATAAATGATGCTGTCAGCCGAAAAAAAATAAAATGAATAAATTCGCCTTTAATTTTGTCATCTGATGCAACCGTTGTGCGTGTGTGTGTGTGTCTTACATAAATGGTGGTGGGTGGGGTTGTGTGCTCCGGGGTGTGTGTGGTGGGCAGAGGTGGAGGGCTGCTGTATCACTATTGTAAAGAGGACGCCAACGATGAGACATGGTAGCTGGGTGGGTTCGAACCCTTGGTCTTGAGGTAGGATGAGTCACAATACCCAGGAGAGTGGAATGGCGGACGGGGCTAGGGGGCGGAGGAGAAGGTGCGCCAGCGGACGTGAAGGTAGCAATGGGCTGTCTAGGTCGGGCGATGTCTCGTGTTAGCCTCTAGTCCACACACACACACACACACACACACACACACACACACACACTCCATCTCACACATGACACTTGATCACACGAACTCACACGACTCTTCCCTCTGTTAAATTCTTTGGCGGTGAGCGCAACGCGTTACCCCTAGGCAGAGGTAGTTCAAGAGATGTGTCACCACGACTGTAGAATTCCCTCACCAGTAATACAGAAGGTTATCACAAATAACGAAATGACACACACACACACACACACACACACACACACACACACACTGACTCAAGGAACCAAAATTACACAGACACACACACAGATACAACAAGGAACCAAAATTACACAGACACAAGAAATCACCTTTAACTCAACATGAACCTGGGGTCCTGCTGACACAACCGAACCCCCACCCGACCCCACCCTTCCCCCAACAGTTTCCCTTGCCCCTTCCCGTGTGAGCCGACTCTCCCGGTCCTCCCCCTGACCTGCCCAGTGAATCATGCTGTTAAGTCCCTCCGTTTACTCACAGTCACCGGCCTTATACGGCGGCCTTGGCATCTCGATACACTGCCGTGGAATCCAATCCGCTTACCTCAGAGTTTTGCTCACTGTCAACTACCCTTTTTGTGGTGCTGGATCCGCTTAGGCTCCAGCTTCATACACTTTGTGTACTTCTCTTATTCCAGAGTTTGGCCTGCGTGCTTCTCTTCCAGTATTCCGTCTGCTCACGTCCACCTGTCATTCTCCTTACGTCCGTTCCAGCACTTCATGTCCTTATTTCTTTTCCACTATTCAAGTTTCATATTTCTCTTCCCTCTCATCCAGTAATTGGTCTCTTCCAGTAATCCGCCAACCTAATTCTCTTCCAGCAATCCGTCAGCTAACTTCTCTTCCAGTGACTATTCTTCAGCTAACTTCTCCAGTCATCCGTCAGCTTACTTCTCTTCCAGTATCTCATGGGCTCACTCCTTTTCCAGTATCTAGCCAGCTTACAATTTTTCCAGTATTCTCTGTGCTTATTTCTGCAGTCAGCGTTTTTGTATTTTTCATGTTAGCTGAGTCGGCACGGGCAGGCGAGGCCCTTATCAAGGCCATCTTCTTGACGAAATATATATATATATATATATATATATATATATATATATATATATATATATATAGCCACACCCACACCTAAGGGTGGATGAACAGCTGAGTTGACTGTGGACCGACTGCCGCAACCAGGATTCGAACCCATGCGCTCGACCCTGGGCGGCCCGTGAGTGCACCACGGTCAGGAACCGCAACACCACGGGCGTCAGCTAGCTATGTACTCTCCCTGTCGTGCCTGATACTCTCCCTGTCGTGCCTGATACTCTCCCTGTCGTGCCTGATACTCTCCCCGTGCTTCCTGATATTCAGGGAGAACGTGTTTAAACTCTCCCTGCTCAAGTATTCAAGACATCAAAGACCATTACTTTAAAGTTCTGATGACTTCTGAAGACATTCGTGGCGTTCAATCGCATTTGGTGAGGGATTTGTCTTTACTCCTGTGGCATGAAATCCTCTTGGAGTCTCCAAATTTACGTCATATCCCACGAGAGCCAAGCCTCTCTTACCAACGGAATATTGCGTACCAGAATATCACGTGTCGAATCAAATACACATTGATTCCTAATTCCCCGACCCTGGTAATGTTATTGGGATTCGATCCCCATTAGCATTTAGTCTACCTGGATAAAGTGGGATTTGTCTCTACCGTCACTCGGCAGGTGGTGATCACACTCGTTGCTGGGGCTGGGGTAATAACCATCTCCTCCTCCTCCTCCTCCTCTTCCCAGTGGTCTGAGGATGCCAAGAAGGACTCCTCCGTCCCTCTCCTCCCCCACCCTTTCCTAAGGCCTAAACCCCCCTTGGGCCTCGTGACGCGACAGCCCGTCAAGGCAAGGCCTCCCGCCCTGAATCAGGGTGTCTCACGGCGTCCCTGGGACATGCTCAGGCCTCCCCTACACGGCGGGGCGGGGCGGGGGAGGGTAAGTCAGGGAACGCAGGTCTGTGATGCCTCACACGTATTCCCACTTACGACCTATTAAACGTTAGACGGAAGGGGAGGTGGGGGGAAGGCGGAGAATTACCACTGGATCCCCTCGCTTTGGGTGGGGGAGCTTTTTACAGGGGAGGGAGGGGAGGGATGGGATGGGAGAGGACAGGGAAGGTGGGAGGAGGACAGGAGGGGAAGGAGGTAATCAGTGGGAAAGGGAGGAGGTGGGACTTGTTGTACATGATGTGCATTTACATAGCAGAGGCTGGCTCTATACATGCTGACTGGTGGCTCTGAACACAGAGGTGAGTATGTGCACAGAGACAGGTGGACCTGGACACGGGGAGAGGGGGAGGCAGGTGTCTCTGTACACGGGGCAATGGTGAATGTACACGGAGGCAGGTGCTTGTGGACAGTGACTCTGTACATGTTGAACGATGGCTATGGACACGAGGGCTGGCGGCTCTGGACAGGGGGAGCGGGGATATGAGTCCTTGGAGGCTCTCTCTGTAAATGATGGCATAAAGTCCTGTACACGGAGGCTCTGTCCATGGAGGATACTGCTCTGTTCACGGTGCCTGATGGCTCTGTGCACAGTGGGTGGCGGCTCTGTACGCAGTGGTTGATGGCACTGTACACAGTGGGTGGTGGCTCTAAACATGTTGGCTTGGCTTGTGGATCTGTACAAAAGCGGGTAGTGGCACTCCACACACACACACACACATTATATATATATATATATATATATATATATATATATATATATATATATATATATATATATATACACACATGGAGAAAGTACATATATACATGGAGGAGGGATGGGTCATCAAACACTAATAACCTCGATATTGAGGGAATATTTCATTCATTGAGCTTCATTATCATCATCATCATTACCATCATCATTATCAACATAATCATCATCATGATCACCATCATCATCATTATCATCATCAGGTTCAGAGCATTCTTACCCGCGTCTTATACAGTCATCTTACCTCAATGTCTTCTTCCCCCTCCCACTCTCTTCCACTACCATGCTCCTCTCACTGGCTTTCTCTGTTCCATTACCAGCCTCCTCCCACTGGCTCCCATCTTCACCTACCCTCCTGTGATACTCTCCCCTCTTACTCCGCCTCTCTTTTTCCTCACTCCCATTCACTCCCTCCTCCTCTCCCACCACTTCAAGGCCTCTTACACGACATAATGGAGGAAGACGGAGATAATTTTTTAATACGAAGATGGCCTGGAGGCTTCGTAAAGTGCACGGGGCTCCATCCTCCACGAATATCATATATATATATATATATATATATATATATATATATATATATATATATATATATAGTGCATATGAACGCACATTTTATGCATTTTCTATGTATACATGTTTGCCATAATACAGGAAGGGAGGATTTTCAGCTACGATGCGCAGGGAATACGTGGGCGATAAGTAATCTTTCTCCACTACCCAAAGAATTATGTATATATATATATATATATATATATATATATATATATATAGGGGAGAAAGAATACGTCCCACGTATTCCGTGTGTCGTAGAAGGCGACTAAAAGGGAAGGGAGCGGGTAGCTGAAAATCCTCCCCTCTCGTTTTTAATTTTCCAAAAGAAGGAACAGAGAAGGGGGCCAAGAGAGGATATTCCCTCAAAGGCTCAGTCCTCTGTTCTTAAATCTACCTCACTAACGCGGGAAATAGCGAATAGTATGCTTACCAAATGGCGACCTAGCTACGTCTCTTCGTTGTATATCAACTGACAGTTATATTTCTCTCTTGTGTCTCCCTTGATGATGCGATTATTACACGAAAGAGCACTTGGGAACTTATCGTGTTTCATTTTCCCCGTGGACTCACAGGAATATACTTGCTCACGCGCAAAATTGTGATCCTTTCCAATATATATATATTCAGCCAAGGGCTAATTTCTGAACAAGCCCTGGTGTAATCCGGCACCTTTCTAAAGGCTCAAAGGCTCCTGCAGCCCAAGGCTGCACTACCTCCAGTAGCACAGAGACGTATACTCCTTTGGGGTTAGAAAGTCGTTCACGAGACTGTACTTCCGGTAATACAGCCTCACCAGATTTGACTTTTCGCTCGCCTTGTAGCCTCTTATAGGCGGAGTCCGGTAACACTATATATACATACATACATGCACACATATGTGACATTTCAGTCATGCGAGATAATGTTTAAGGAAAGCATAACAGAATCTAGTGGGCTGCTTGAGGGGCAGAATTCGCGTCTTTCTACAGTAAATAAGAGGCTTTATCAAAGAGTTTACCTTTTTTTCTCTAAATTATTGGCTATCAGTATTCGCTAACATAAGAGTTAATAATAATAATAATAATAATAATAATAATAATAATAATAATAATGATAATAATAATAATAATAATAATAATAATAATAATAATAATAATAACAATATTAGCCAGCTAAATGGTGAAATTATATCGAATAAATATAGACAATGTAAATTAGGGGGCTATTACAATGGAAGGGGACGGGAGATGGTGGCGGAAATGTTAAATGGACAGTCTCTCCCCATACACCGAGTCGGCAATCCTCTGACTACTGACGATGGTCACAGTGTTTGGGGTGAGATTATTCGTGTAGTGTGAGGTCTGTAAGGGTATGGACGGTGATCGACGCCGTTGTGGCGGAGAACTGCTACAGGGGGACGAGGGATCTCAGGTGGGAAGAGGTGATGGTGGCGGAAGTTTCTAAAATGGTCGCAGGGAATCGGGTGGAGCCCTGCGTTGAGCGGCTCCTGAGGCGGTGTGAATTATACCCAAGATGATCTCGCAGGCACTATCCTGGACCCTATCTAAGTTTCCATGGTGGAGAGGAGGAAGGTAGGGTGGGGGAGGAATAACAGACAGCTGGACCATCTGATGCTGCCGTGTCACCTCCAGCTTAATTCCTCGTCCAGCGACACCGAGAAGCTTGGTTAACTGAACACCCTGGAGGGGACTGGATCCCAGAGAGTTTGGTAAGGGATGGGACGGCCATGATGACGTTCATGACTGCGGTCTTGGCATGGAATGACGTGCATGACTGCGGTTCTTGGCATGGAATGACGTGCATGACTGTGGTTCTTGGCATGGAATGACGTGCATGACTGCGGTTCTTGGCATGGAATGAGATGACAGAAGAGTGAGCATGAAGTCTAATTGTAGCACATGGCAGATATTCGTGAGGATGCGTGAAAGAAGTTCCTGAGGCTAACATGAATGAAGACAACCACACACGAAACTGGTTTCTCATGAAGTGAATGAAGCCCCACCATCAAATTTCGTACAAGCGTAATGCCTTCAATTCTCGAATCACCGGGGTGTATGAAGGAATGAAATCTAGCGAATGAATGAACTTTTGTGGGTCGTGTGGATGAATGATGGCTGTTCGATACTTCAGCTGGCTAGTTAGACTTTTTGCTCCCTAATGTTTCCAAGAACTATAGTGAGAAATTATATTTTCCCACAAAGGCGGACTTTTTTCCGTAAGGACAAATATATTCTCCCTGTAAGACCATACATTTTTTTTCTCTATGAATAAAATTTTCTTCCCTAAGTATGGACAACTTTTCCCCGATGGTTCTTTATTTTTTCCCTAGGGATGGAAAATTTTCCTGCGATATGTACTTTTTTTTCCCGACGCACAGAAACTATTTTCCACTTCATACCACAAGAGTGACAAAGACTTCAGGTAATGAGAGACGATTGTTGTGGTCGCCTAAGAACACAATGTGGCCCATTTTCTCCTGAAGATGAAATGGTCGAAGTTGAAAACGAAACCGTTGAACATCGTACGCGATGCAGCCGGCCATCATTCAACTCACACAGGAGGCACACACCAACACAACCATCTACCGGTGATGGTGTAGACATGGGCTCTGGGGCGGATAATTACCACGACCATCACCATCATCATCATTCAATCCGTCATTATCACCATGGGTCTGTATCATCATCATCATCATCATCATCATCATCATCATCACCACCACCACGTCTGTTACCCGACACGTCTCTCTCACACTAACGTTCAGTCATCACCATAACCTCTCTCTCTCTCTCTCTCTCTCTCTCTCTCTCTCTCTCTCTCTCTCTCTCTCTCTCACCATCCCACTGGTCCAATACCACCACTCCCACTACCCTACCGGACCACCACACCATTACCACTACTCCACTGGACACCACCACCACCACCACCACTAACCCCAATGGACTACCACCATCACCACGGTGGTCAACCCTCCGCGCCTCACCAGTGATCCGTGTTTTCAACTCCACAGTCAGTGTGCCCCACCCGCAACCCACTCACCCACCACCACAGTCAGTGTGCCCCACCCGCAACCCACTCACCCACCACCGCACCCTGGCCAGCCCCACCCACAACCCAACCACCCACCAACGCACCCTGCCCAGCCCCACCCATCCCGCCCCGTCCATCACTGACACTCACACACCCACCGCCCGCCCCAACCCCCTCCCCTCCTCGCCAAAGATACCACAACAGATTTTCCTTATTAGCGTCAAAAGGCTGATGTGTCCTCGCCACCGAGCGGAGATAACCTCGATCAACACAACGAACCGGGTCGGGTATGAAAAAAAAAAAAATATATATATATATATATATATATCTGTCTATATAAATAGCTAACTATACAAAAACGCCTATGGTTTTGCTATCCACATCTCGACAGCTGTTCTCCGCGTGTATGCTGTACAGCTGTCAACATTAACAGCTGGCTCCCAGATCAGCTGTCAAGTCGTCAGCTGATCGGAGGAGCAGCGTTCTCCGAGTGTCCTTGCGCGGTACGCGGCATCATCTGCAGTCTCTGGGGTCTGATTATGTTTTCCTTTACTGATAAGAGTGAGTGAGTGTGTGTGTGTGTGTGTGTGTGTGTGTGTGTGTGTGTGTGTGTGTGTGTGTGTGTTTACCCATCTTTACTGTACGAGGAGGGAGTTCTACATTGGTGGGACCCCAATCTCTCGATCATATTCCCTACCATTGTCAACACATTACTTATCACTTCCACATCAACCTTTCTAACATCCATTCTCTCTCTCTCTCTCTCTCTCTCTCTCTCTCTCTCTCTCTCTCTCTCTCTCTCTCTCCCCAATCTCCTGCAGACCCCTTGTGTTCTCCGCCCACCGCCGATGCTGACCTTTGACCTCTGAACCAACCAAACTTCCTCGCCCGCACGCCCACACACACACACACACACACACACACACACACACACACACACACACACTCTTTACGCCCCTCTGGCCTCCTATCTCTGCCTGACTCACTAGCTCTCTTCACTCTCACTCCACCCCCTCCTCTACTTCCTTTACTTTCACTTATCAAGTCAATGCTCTTACCCGTAAGTCATTGCTCTTACCCTTAAGTCAATGCTCTTACCCGTAAGTCAACGCTCTTACCCGTAAGTCAATGCTCTTACCCGTAAGTCAATGCTCTTACCCGTAAGTCAATGCTCTTACTCGTAAGTCAATGCTCTTACTCGTAAGTCAATGCTCTTACCCTATTGGTCAAGATACTCTCCCCGACTCTTTCACCTCCACTGCCTTATGGTGCTCTCATCTATTCACTCCATTCGACTCTATCCATTCAAACTAACCCTTTTGCACCCTATTTGACCCTATTCACTCTACCCTATTCATCCTATGAAACGGATCTATCAATTAGTCTACCCAACCCTATTCGCAACCACTCAAAATACTTTGCTCCAACCACACTAAAAATCTTATACACTTTACTCCAACCACCCTAACTCCTCCATCTACCTCATTTCACATCATCTTAACTGGATTCTTACTACCTTGCCACACCCCACCCGCCACCAGATGTAATCCAGCACCCACCTACCAACCTCTCCATTCTCCACCTACGATCATCAATCAAAACTATATTTCAGCGAGCCGTAATATTCCACGAAGGTTGACTGGTTTCCCTGGTTCTGTACGCGTCTTGGTGGGGATAAATGTGTCAGAAGTTGTTTATACAAGGAAGAATTTGTCATATTACAGGATGATGGTCATACAGATAAAAAAGAAAAATGCTTGGTGGAGTAACACTATATATGATACAGCACTTGCGAGAAGTCTTTATCAAGGGTGTAGCATGTGTGTGAATAGGACGAGAGGAGAGAGAATGGTTCTAAGTGAAGGCTGGTCTGCGACAGAGGTGTGATGTCACCGTGGTTGTTTATTTCATTTTTTTTTTTTTGTGTGTGTGTGTGTGTGTGTGGCTGGGGTGGTGAGGGAGGGAAGTAAATGCGAGGGTCTTGGAGCAAAAATGAGGGACAGGTTAGTTGGGAGGTGAGTCTGAGTGGAGAAAAATTGTAGGAGGTGAAGTGTTTTAGATACTTGGAGTGGACATGGCAACAAATGGAACCATGGAGCCGAGAGTGAGTCATGGGGTGGGTAAGGGGGGCGAAAATTCTGGTAGCACTAAAGAATGTGTGCAAAGAGAGATCATTATCTGGGAGGGCAAAAATGAGTATGTCTGAAGGTATAGCAGTCGCATCAGTATTATATGGATGAAAGGCATGGGCTACTGATAAGACTGGGCGTGTGTTTGTTGGAAATTAAATGTTTGAGCACAATGTGAGATATTTTGGTCGAGTAAGTAATGAAAGGGTAAGAGAAAGGCGTAGCAATACAAAGAGTGCGGATGAGAGAACTGAAGAGAGTGGGCTGAAATGGGTTAGAAATACAGAGAGAATGAGTGAGGAGAGGATGATTAAGAGGATATATGAGTCACAAGTGGAGGGAACAAGGAGAATAGGGAAAACAAATTGGAGATGGAAGGCTGTGTGTGAAAAAAGTGTTGAGCGATCGAAAGTAAACATGCAGGAGGGTAAAAGGCGTGCACGGGATAAGTGAATTGGAACGATAAGGGACATAGGGGTGGACGTGCTGTCAATGGACTGAACCACAAGTGAAGAGTCCGGGGTAAACCATGGAAAGGTCTATGGTCTTGGTGCATTATACATGACAGCTGGTGAATGAATGTGAGCGGATGCACCTTTTCTTCGTCTGTTCCTGGCGCTACCTCGCCAACGCAGGAAACGGCGATCAAGTATTTTATATATATATATATATATATATATATATATATATATATATATATATATATATATATATATATATATATATATATATTGGCAAAAAAATTGTCCGCTTTCCCCATACTTTTCCAAAGGCGATGTCACAGTTACATTTATATACTTTGTCATCTCTCCATGACCTTATCATCATCTGTAATCATCTAGGCATGAAGCTGGCAAGGTCCCTGAAGTATGTTCTAGGTCCATGTTTTGGGTCCATAGGAAGTTGATTTGAATGAGGCGAAGCACTGATGAGGTGGTGCAGGAAGCCAGCCGCCTGATCGAGTGTACCGAGCTCCCAGTACGCACAGAAATCTCAAGGGTACCCACATTTTCTAGCTTCCAGGAGAGAATTCGGGTTTGCTCCTCCTTAGAAAGATAAATGGCAATCATTTCGAACCACAGGTAGAAGAGATACAGAGCCTAGAATGGAAATTCTCAAAATGAAGTTTCAGCCAAGAGGAGTAATGAAAAACCATCCTTCTGTCTCAAAGATAGCCTGAGGCACACTGAGGCGTGTTGCTGGTGCTCATACCGTTAGAAACACTAGTCTCAGCGACCAGATGTACGATGATTTCACTCTGAGAGCGTCATGGGCTCGTACTCGGAACAAACTTCAGCCGTGAATCGCCTTGGCAATTATATGGAGGCGGACAATCATCTTTTCGAACACTGTACAAATATATTTGTATAACATCGATCGTTACGACATATATCTGGGTGATAATATATATATAATAATATATACTGAGAGATGCAGTGGAGGCAGGTGTTGTTTTATATACCTAAAGGTTTGTAGTGAGAGGGAGGGGGAGTACACTAGTGGAAGGTCCAGGAGTCGAGGGAGGTGTCGTTCCTCTGCCCTGGGGGCCTGGTGGCGGGAGAGCTGGAACTGGCAAGGGAAAGTGAGAGAGTGGCCCGTGGTACCTGGAAGAGGCAGGTAACGACGATGGCTGAGAGAGAGAGAGAGAGAGAGAGAGAGAGAGAGAGAGAGAACGGGGGGTCTGATAGTTAAGGATGAAAAGATGGCTCCAGGGCAGCTTCCTCTGTGCTTTACAGGGTGTTTCTAACCCCGTAGCCGGGCCACCTCCCTCTTCATCTTTGTATAGACGCTCGACTCCCCCTCCCCTTCAACTACTACTACACTTCCTCTTCTTCCTAGTCACTTCAACCATCCATCTTTCCTTCCACTCTCATTCTCCACTTTCCCTTTAATGTCACTCCCTCCCTACCAAGCCCACACCTCCCTCCCCTTAAACTTACGCCGCCAACCACTCCTTACTCTCTGTCTTCCTCCACCTCAAGACCTGTTATATGAAACGTACGAGGGAGGAGGAGGAGGATGAGGAGGTGGATAAGGAAGACGAGGAGGAGGAAGAGGAGGAGGTGTTGGTGGTGGTGGTGGAGAAGGAGGTGAAGAAGGAAGAGGAGGAGGAGGAAGAGGAAGAAAAGGAAGATGGATAAGGTAGTACAGTAAACCAGGCTCGCAGGAAAGCTGTGGTGCACCTCGTCTTGCCAACACACACCAAGATATCTGGTCTTTCGTTATCATTATGCCCTTCTGTTGTACTGCTGGACCCAACGGTACCGGCCCACTCTCGCTTAAGAAACGCAAGGGACGCCTCCCACTGGAACTAACAATAGTCAAGTAATTGGGGGGGTCGTTTTACGGGAGCCCTACTGAAAAGGCGGGACATATTACGGGATATATGAGACCTATAATGTTGTCGCATCGTTATATATGTATATACATATTCTCTCTCTCTCTCTCTCTCTCTCTCTCTCTCTCTCTCTCTCTCTCTCTCTC
Source organism: Panulirus ornatus (assembly GCF_036320965.1). NCBI lineage: Eukaryota > Metazoa > Arthropoda > Malacostraca > Decapoda > Palinuridae > Panulirus > Panulirus ornatus. Next base: position 57,344,914 of record NC_092243.1, read on the forward strand.
TTCTCTCTCTCTCTCTCTCTCTCTCTCTCTCTCTCTCTCTCTCTCTCTCTCTCTCTCTCTCTCTCTCTCTCTCATACATGTTCGCCATTACCCGTGTTAGGAAGAGCCAGGAACAGACGAAGAAATGGCCTCATTCGCTCACATCCGCTCTCCAGCTGTTAAACACAATGCACTAAAACCACGGTCTCCCCCACATCCACAACCCGACCACTTCACCTGCTTTGGTTCACCCCAATGACAGCACGTCGTCCCCTGTATACCACACCGCTCCAGTTCGCTTTATCCCCTCCACGCCTCACACCTTCCTGCATGTTCAGGCCCCATGTCTTCAAAGCATATTTCATTCCACCCTTTCACCTCTTCCTTGCTCTCCCCAACACTGAGACAAAAAGATTGCCACTACAGCACCATCAAAGAAACGGAAAGAACGTTCCATAAATTTCACATCGAATACAGTCTGGCATGGGAGTGGATCAAACCCCACAGACACACACACAAACACAAGCACACACACACACACACACACACACACACACACACACACACACACAGAGGATGAATGAAGCGTTCACGCAAAAACATACGGTATATGGAAGTTGCCTGAGGAGGACTGAGGGGTCGTGAGAAGCGCAGGAGACAACGTTCCATAACCATTATCATCCACGGCTAAAATATCACCTTTTTCATCTTGTACATCAGAAGAGATGTAGTCCAACATTTTAAGGCTATCAGTAAAGAAGATTTAGCGGCCATATATCACGAATATACAATCAAAAGATCATATATCGCGATATACTATATATCAAAAATGGCATACTGCAGCCCGAGTACCCTTCTGGAAACGTGACTCAAAAGCCGTTTCAAAATACAAACGAGACATCAAGCCATCACGGCGCTTGGCCTCTGTGGGAGCACCACACGCAGACATACAGACACGGGGAGAAGGAAAAAAAATAGCGCCTCTCTTTCCACCCACCCATTTCTGACGTCACTAATCCCCCCCCTCCCCCCACCATCACCACAGACAAGAGACCACTTTAGCGAAATTTGCGATTCGCGGACCATGTCATCAGGGGGCATCAGGGAGGGGTACTCGTCCGTCCTCGTTGCCAACGGTCCAACTATGTCCGCGAAGGTCGGCGGCCGGAGACATTTGGCTGAGCAGGGGCGAGAGGAGGACACCTCCTGGGAGTGGACACAGCCAGAGGACATCCTGGGAGTGGACACAGCCAGAGGACATCCTGGGAGTGGACACAGCCAGAGGACATCCTGGGAGTGGACACAGCCAGAGGCCATCCTCGGAGTGGACACAGGAAGAGGACATCCTGGGAACGGACACAGCCAGAGGACATCCTGGGAGTGGACACAGGAAGAGGACATCATGGGAACAGACACCGCAAGAGGGCATCATGGGAGAGGACACAGGAAGACGGCATCCCGTGAGGGGACACAGTCAGACCAGACTGAGGAAGTCGGCGTCCAAGAATGCAAATCAACCCTTTTGAGCACAACGGCACGACCCACGGTGACCACGGCACGACCCATGGTGACCACAGCACGACCCATGGTGACCACGGTACGACCCATGGTGACCACGGCACGACCCATGGTGACGACGGGCACGACCTTTTGAATATGATGACCTGCCCTTTGATCCAACCCTTAAAGGTCAGGTCAGAGGCCATACCACGAAACCTAGAGATAGTACAGTCGTACTCCAGAGGCGTATGTACAGTCATGCTCAAGAGCCGTACCGTCGTGCTCCAGTGGGAGTACCGTCGTGCTCAAGAGCCGTACCGTCGTGCTCAAGAGCCGTACCGTCGTGCTCCAGTGGGAGTACCGTCGTGCTCAAGAGCCGTACCGTCGTGCTCAAGAGCCGTACCGTCGTGCTCAAGAGCCGTACCGTCGTGCTCCAGTGGGAGTACCGTCGTGCTCAAGAGCCGTACCGTCGTGCTCCAGTGGGAGTACCGTCGTGCTCCAGAGAGGGTACCGTCGTACTCAAGAGCCGTAACGTCGTGCTCAAGAGCCGTACCGTCGTGCAGAAGGACTTAAAGAAACTTTACCAATGTTCTCCTGGGGGTCGAGACACCCCTTACGGCCAGATCAGTAACGCGGGAGGGTCCTGCCCTTAACCCCTAATTAAGGAATGGCACAGTAAAACACCTGACCTAAGAGGTGGTTGATAGTGGTAGGGGTAGTTGAAAGGGGGGTGAAAGACGGAACAGTGATTACACCGGTAATGGTGGTGGAAAGGGGTGGTTGATGTGCTGGTAACGAAAGGTAGTAGTAGTAGTAGTAGTAGTAGTAGTAGTAGTAGTAGTAGTAGTAGTAGTAGTAGCAGCAGCAGCAGCAGCAGCAGCAGCAGCAGCAACAGCAGCAGTAGCATAAGATAAAAAGGAAGGAGATGGGGAAAGGAGAGCATGAGGAAAGCGAGGAAAGATGAACGGAGATTAGAATGAAAATAATATGCATAACAGGAAGACCATGAGAACAGAAGATAGAAAAGCCGTGTGTGTGTGTGTGTGTGTGTATGTGTGTCTGTAGTTTCTCTGTATACACTCTTAAGATCTTGCGTCTCCCTGACTCTCTGCCTCCAATACAATCTTGATCATTTCCTCGAGTCGATCATCCTCAACCTGAGATCCCTCATAACTACCACAATCTCTGGTCAGTGAGACGTGTGTCTTCCCTGCTTCGTGTCCCCTCCTGATTCTCCCTCCACTGTTATCATCGTATATTTGCCCCAGGACATTGAACATTCCCTCAAGGATTAAATCTTATGAACACGACTACGCACTTCCGTTCCTTGTCGCTCTTCCCATCATGTACTGTTCGAATGGGCCATCGACCAGTATTTCCTAAAACTTAAGGCTGTCTCTTATCAAGTGGGCTAATCCTCTTTCTCCTCGTCCTCCTCTTCCTTTTCCTTCTTCAGCTTACCCTCCTCGCCATCACGTATCCTTCCAGACAGAATAAGTGAGATTTTATCTCACCGGGAAGTTTTGCCCGCTGCAATTTCCGTAATTCGAGCCTTGGGTTCCAGCTCTCTACAGTTTACAACTAGTCTATCAGCATTTGTAAACATTAACTTCAGTCTTATATTTCCGTCACTTAACATTCCAGAACTCATTCCGGTAGGGAGAGGGGATATCTTGTCCTCTTGCTCGTGTACTGTCTCTCATTTTTTTTTGCTTCTTTCTTACCAGTTGCCTGCATCCTTTACTTTTCTCCCTCTCTTCCCTTGGTCTATCCCTCGCTGGTGAATACATAACCATAATTTCTAAGCTTCCCAACCTGCCAAAGTACCTCCTGGCTTGATGACACCAAACCCAACCTAACCTTCACTGGTCGTTCCCTTAGTGTCTAGTAGAGTATTTCCACCACCTTCCTTCCTCTTAAGAGTAAATGCATTCGACATTTCTACAGCACACCTCTGAGTCTTTTCATCACCCTTTCTTTTCCTCCATCCATATTCCTCCTCGTCTAAAATATGATCTACCAGTCCACAAATCATCAGTGGTTTATGCCTATCAACTTCCTGCGTTACTAACTCTTCTAATATTGGTGTCGTCCCTCTTTAAGCTACACTCCTCAGTGAAAACACGTCAACCTGGTTGTCTTCATGTCATCTAAAACCTTCCGTTTTCCTAAACTGCACAAATCGTGGGTAACTCCGCCATTCGTTAAATAGACTAAATTTTCTCTCTACAGCCTCGCTCAAACGCGGGCTTCAAGGTCCCTCAAGTCTCTAGTCCCTTTTGTCAGCAATCGTCACACTCAAAGCTTGATGAACAACCTCAGACATTTCTTGCGACCCCGTACCTCGCCCACTCTTACCTGCGGTGTATTGTACTTAACGTTATGGGTATTTCCGTTCGTCTAGTGTTCTCTTGCAGACATCCAGGAAAGATCCGTCTGGGCTTTGTCTTTCCTTCGTTTCACCCTGTTTTCTCTACGTAAATACGTTCCAGTATTCCCTCGTCTGACTCGACCCTGTGTTCATGCCCTCTGACTACTATGTCCAGGCCCCCAAATATCTTCTCCCATTTGATGTAATCATTATTTTCTCTTCCTAATTCCTCAGTTTCTTTAGTACCTCCTCCGCCACCTTGCAACAGTGTTTCATCCTGTTTCTCAATCATTTCAAAGTAATTTCCCCAAGTTTTCTTGACACTCCTCGTCACTTTTGTTTACTCCTGATGCATTACCTTCTCTGAATCCATTTCTGCTCAAGTCACTCTAAAAAAAAAAATCATTCCTTAGCCGTGTGTGTGTGTGTGTGTGTGTGTGTGTGTGTGTGTGTGTGTGTATATAGGAAGGGGATCTTACTAGATCTAATTTCCTTAGCCTTGTATTATGAGCCACTGCTTGCCTGTTTCATGCAATGCTAAGGGTCCCAATTTTCAACCTCCCCCTACCTTCCCCTCCATCCCCAACTGTCTAAGAATAACAGATAAGCAGGTTATGGTTCGCGTGTGTTTGATCTGCATCAGTCTGTCTGAATCTATGTCTGGTTAATCCCTTTAGCACACACACACACACACACACACACACACACACACACACACACACACACACACACACACACACACACACACCTCTGTGGGCAGCGGTTAGCGTTGCGATACACCATTCTGACATGACCGGGTTCGAGACCCGGGCAGGGGTATACCAGCCAGTCAGCTCACACAGCCAACCCAGCTCTCCATCCTCCCCTCTGAGGCTGATTGATGAATAGGTACCTGGCGTAACCCGGGATGTGTATGTATGTGTGTACATAAGGTTATGATATGGTATATACATCAGAGTAAGAGACGGGGGAACACCAGTGTAAACTTCTCTCTCCCCGTAATGCACAAACAGTAATCACATAAACACACATGCACGTGCAAAACTCTCCCCCTCCCCCGTTGCGAACAAGCAGCCAAACACAACATGCAACACACACACACACAGATCACACACTCGATCACCACTCGACCATAAATCCGACCATGATATACTCATACCCTTTATATTCAAATGAGAAAAATCATAAGAGCCTCGACATACACGGTTCGTGGAGGCGCCACACTCCATGCTATATGGCCAGTGCTCAGCCCTGAAGTAGGTGCAGCGTTCAGGGCTTACACAAGCAGGGCCCTGAGGTCTGCACCGACCGCAGGGCTAAACTAAACATGTGGCTAAATTAAGTATGTGGATTGGGTGGTTACGTGGGTGTGTGAGTGTGGGAGGGGAGTTTACAGTGAGTTTAGATACAATCAACCATTTATCTAATTATTCAATTATGTATTTATACACACACACACACACACACATATATATATATATATATATATATATATATATATATATATATATATATATATATATATATATATAAGAATACTTCCCACGTATTCCCTGCGTGTCGTAGAAGGCGACTAAAAGGGGAGGGAGCGGGTGGCTGGAAATCCTCCCCTCTCTTTTTTTTTTTAATTTTCCAAACGAAGGAACAGAGTGGGGCCAGGTGAGGATATTCCAAAAAAGGCCCAGTCCTCTGTTCTTAACGCTACCTCGCTAACGCGGGAAATGGCGAATAGTTTAAAAGAAAGAAAAGATATCCGGATAATATAGGAGGGAGGACGTATATCCCCCCCCCCCAATCAGAGCAGGTCTCCGGGGACAAAAATGTTCGTCTTTAACTCGTGGACCGGAGGCCAGGGAAGCCCTGAGAAGCCCTCCAGGTGTGGAGGGTCAAGCGACAGTCTCTCCTCTTTTATTCAGGTGCTCATTAGTTCCGAGGGAGGGGGGGGGAGTGGAGAGGGGAGGGAGGGGAGGGAGGGGGCACGTCACTCTGGAGGAGGAGTGGGGGTGTGGGGTTGGGTAGGTGGGAGTGTGTGTGTGGGGAGGGAGGAAGGAGGAGGCGTCTACCACCACGTCAAGGGCTACACTTGACTATGACTTAATTGTCTGGAGGGCCTGTAATGCCGCCCTCTCCAGGCTTTGTATAAAATGTATTATGCCGTCAACTTTATCTTTCGTGGATTTTTTTTTCTTTCTTTTTTTTAAGTCTCATTTGAGATCTTAAGAGAGCGGGAATCTCTCTGGGGGGTCTCTCTCTCTCTCTCTCTCTCTCTCTCTCTCTCTCTCTCTCTCTCTCTCTCTCTCTCTCTCTCTCTCTCTTCTCTCTCTCTCTCTCTCTGTCGGGGTGCACGGGTCGGGCCGGTGGGAATAATGGTTGACGATAAATGTGAACGATAAACCCATTTTTTTTTTTCCTGTTCACTCTGATCTTTTCGATATGCTTACAATTTTGCATGTTGATATCTGGGAAAAGGAGTGAAATTTGCTACCACTGATTTTCGGCCATGGCTACGCTGGCGGGGATACGAATGAGGGTGTGGATATTGTCCACGTTGAGTTTGACACGACGACAACACCGGGTTCTAGAAACCGACGGACACAGCAGTAAGGATAACAATCTAACCTAACCTATCGTAATATAACTTAACCCAACCTAAGTTGCCCTGAACTAACTTACGTTAAACTGACGACCTAACTATCCTACACCATCGTACGCTACTGTAATCTAAACCAAGAACCTAACCTACCCTACAGTATCCTAAGCTAAACTTACTGATTAAACCTATGCAAATGTAATCTAATCCTAACAAACTTAAACTAACCTACCCTAACCAAACTTACCCAAACCTAACTTACCCATAAACAACTTACGCTAATGTAATCAAACCTATAAAAAACATTAACCTGGCTTAACCTACTCTACCCACCCCACTCCCCTTCTAACCTAACCTAACCTAACCTAACACAAACTGACCCACCCTGGTCCAACCTTCCTTAGACAAACTTCACGTATTAGGACCGACCCTAACCCTTCAACACTTATGAAAGGAAAATCTCGATCGCTATTTACGGAACAATAAACTCCCATCGTCCCGACTACCCTTGACAGCGCAACGCGACGGAGAGAGAGAGAGAGAGAGAGAGAGAGAGAGAGAGAGAGAGAGAGAGAGAGAGAGAGAGAGAGAGAGAGAGCAGCTGTCAATCGTAGCCCTGCAGCAGCAGCTCCTGCTACTATCACCGGGAGACATCTCACTCCCGCCTCACAAAAACCTGCATCTAGAAGAAGCAGAAAAGAAATCCTGAGGACGAGCCGTCATATGACAATGGCCCGGGCCAGGCACACACACACACACACACACACCCTAGCTCATCTAACAAAAACATCAACAAGGACAGCAAAAACATCCAAGGACGGGCTGCAGCAGCAGCAGCGGGGAGCCCAACATCTCTGTTGCCTATTCTTATCTGCAGTTCAAACCAAATCATTTTTACGGGCGCCTGCTTCAATGTGAGGTGTCCTCGAAAATGCGTTTGTCCCACATCTTGTCTATATCACGTCTTTCTTTGCGTTCCAAATCTGTACGACTGTGTTTAGATTCCTGTCCTAATCTCAAAACACACACACACACACACACACACACACACACACACACACACACACACTACACATACACACATACACGTCTCCTGCGATTCCATCTTGCCCCATCACTCCAGCCTGGATCCGACAATGAAGAAGACCTGCTCGCCTCTCTATTCAAACGTGAAGACACGCACAAGACCCTGGGGGATCTCAGGTTTCTTCAGAGACCACACTCCTTGCTGGCGCGGACCACAGCCTGGCTCATGGGTCAGAGAACAATAATCAGCTCTGAAAATAAACGTAGCCTTGCGGTGTGCCAAAGACCAGAGCACATTATGATAGCTCTATGTTCACCACATTAGAGCCTAGAAATCTCTATAGAGTCTCGGAGCCAGTGTGATGTGCGAGGATTAAAACTGCAGGGGTTCGATCGTTGCGTCGCTACGATAAGACCCCGACAGAGTTGAAGTAAGAACCACTAAGGTCTGGCACCGACGTAGAATTCCAGGCCATGCTAAACACACCTCAAATCTGGACTAGAGAAGGCTAAACATTATCATAACCTGTTCAAAAATGAAAAAAAAAAAGATATGAATCCTTTGAGATCAACGGTACGACCCTTCAGTACGAAGGCAAGACCTCTAAGCACGGTACTAAGATCCTCGGGTATGACGCCGGGTCGCACAGTCGTGCTGGAGGGTCGTACCATCGTGCTGAAGGGTCGTACCATCGTGCTCAAGGGTCGTATCATCGTGCACAATGAGTTAAACAGGATCATTCAAAGGGGTAAAGTGACGCTTTCAGACCAAACCATATACACAGGCACAACTTTAAAATCCTCTAAACACAAAGTCTTGAGTCAGTATAATACATATTTACCGAAACTCTCTCCCCTTCTAAGCCAACACACACACACACACACACACACACACACACACACACACACACACACACACACACACACACACACGACCGCAACTCGGGAGCGAATCAGCGCGGCGCCTATGCAAAGTAGTGTGGGTGGCAACACTGGTGTTAGTAGAGGCATGTTTGGTGATATCTTACATTGTTGGTGGTGCTGGTGGTGACGGATGCCGTAGGCGTCCCTCCTGTTCGTTCACTACTTGTAAGACTTGAACGAAAGTGTTACGAAAGCATCACTTAAACTGTCCAATGTTGATTTCCTAGAAAGATTGCGCCCTGAACATACAGGAGGGTGAGAGGCGTGCAAGGAATAGAGTGAATTGGAACGATGTGGTATATCGGGGTCGACGTGCCGTCAATGGACTGAACCAGGGCATGTGAAACGTCTGGGGTAAGGTCCGTGGGGTGTGGATGTCGATAGGGTGCTGTGGTTTCGGTGCATTACACATGAAAGCTAGAGACCGAGTGTGAACGAGCGTGGCCTTTTTGTCTGTTTTTCTGGTGTTACCTCGCTGAAGCAGGGGGTAGCGATGCTGTTTCCTGTAGGGCGGGGTAGCGCCTGGAATGGATGAAGGCAAGCAAGTATGAATATGTACATGTGCATATATGTATATGTCAGTGTATGTGTATGTATATGTAAGCATATGTTGATGTATATATATATATATATATATATATATATATATATATATATATATATATATATATATATATGTGTGTGTGTGTGTGTGTGTGTGTGTGTGTGTGTGTGTGTGTGTGTATACGAGTGGATGGGTCATTCTTCGTCTCCTTCCTGGCGCTATATGTATAATATATACCTTACTATCTCTTCCGTTTTACGGAGGTAGATCGGCAACAAACAGACAAAGGCCTCATTTGTACACATCCTTTCTCTAACTGCCTGGCATAATGCACCGAAACCTCCGCCTACCATCCACAACCAAGCCGCATATACGTCTCAATGATTCACTTCAACCGCTTCATACGCCCTGGTTCAGCATCTTTAAAACCACGTCATCCCCCCATATACCACATGTACTTGGTTCCCTACATTCAAATTTAAAATCAAACCATCTTGTCTCATCCCCCTGAGGGACCTCCTTATTTTACTTTTGTCCACAGTTACTCTGTACTTTCTCCTCTCACATATTTTCTCAAACTCGGGTTATAATCTGGAGTCTCTTGTCATTACCGTGTCATCTGCATACGTAAACTGATTCACCTACCATACCGCTCCCTCCATCTCTTGCAAGACTCATTACCCACCCCTCACTCTGAGACCCTTGCATTTCCCTCCCGGCATCAACCCGTCCATATACACCATACATCCTTAACGCAGACCCACCTTCACCGGGAACCACTCGCCCTCCTCCCTGTCTGCATACATTTTACCTTCGAGTAAAACCTTCTTCCTGTACTTACTGCTCATTCATTTACCCAATATATTTACAACACTTTCCACGAGGTTTGGTGATTTACCTTATCACATGGTTTCCCTATATCCATATGTCACGTAGAATTCATTCTCTTTCGCCAGGTATTTCTCACACAAATTCTTCAAATCCAACACCTTGCCTAAATATCCTTTACCTTTCCTGCAGCTACATTGCCCCTTTTGTCAGATGGTCTGGGTATGCCAATAAAATCTCCCATACATCTTACCAGGTAAATTCGACATATATTCACCTTTGCAATACAGGCATGTATTTTTTTCCCATTTTCTTTCGTATAATGACTTCATAACGACACACTGCCATCATTCAGGCAACTCAACTCGGGCCAGATCAGCGTCTAGTAGCCTGACTAGCTATCAGTAACACTGGCATCATTTTTCTTGAGGTAATCAGCTACAATCCCATCCGCTCCGGATGATTTGCCATACTTCATCTTACCCAAAGGTTTCACTACCACCTCTCTTTTCGCTATACCATTCACCATATCTCTTTCACTTCGTACGTCACCTAGTCTCAAACACACCAAATCCGCTATCCCTAAAGTCTAACACATTGAACGTTCCTTCAGAATACTCAGTCCATCTCTTTTTCATCTCTTGTTTGCCTGTTACCACTTCTATATCCACACTACTCACTGTCTCACCCATTTCTTTCTGCGTTTCCCCGATACCATCAACCAAAACATTTTCTTCATTTTCTTTTGTACTTGTCAACACGCTCACCCCACCTCTCACTTGCCCAGCTTTTCTTATTCAGCTCTCATACTACCTTTCTCTTAACCTTCTGTCACTTTCTCTCGTGCTCTTCCCAATCATTCACACTCCTTCTCTGCAAACACCATCCATGTGTCTCGATTTACTCTTTCATTGACAAATTAACTTCCTCATCCCATAACTCTCAACCGTTTTTCATACCTTCATACCAACACCTTCCCCAATCCACATAATGCATCAGCACATGTACAACGAAAATCCTTAACACCTTCCACACCTCCCTCATCCACACTGCTTCATGTACTTTCACCTTCGTCAGTTTTCACTCTACCTCTGCTGGTACTTCTGCTTGGAGAGGATCGAAGAGTTATTCCAGGATCCTATTTACCCGAAGCTCCTGTAACTCTAAGTCCTCGTTACTGCCAACAGAAGAAAAATGATGGACTCCTTTGGAATAAGAAGTTGGGCGACACACTCTCGTTAAAGGTGACTTTTCACTGGCAGAGTAACCTTATCCAGTATATATATATATATATATATATATATATATATATATATATATATATATATATATATATATATATATATATATATAAAACCCTCTCATACATTGGTACATTCTCCTAACCCCAGCAGACACCACCACATTCTCTCTCTCTCTCTCTCTCTCTCTCTCTCTCTCTCTCTCTCTCTCTCCTATCCATCCCTTCAACTCTCCGTGTTTACCTCAACACACCAGATCCTAAACTCAGACATAAAAATCTTCACACAAGAAGAACTAAACAGACGGCAATTCAACCTCCCCTGAAAAAACCTAACCACACAATAAAACACAAGAGCCTCACACTTGAGTAAATCTCTAAACCAAGAATATCCTCGCCCATGGAATAAATCTAACCCATGAATATACAACGGGAGTCGAAGCCCGGTGTACAAATACAAAAACCCAAACCTGAGACGGGGAAGAAAATCACCAACACATTCACACACATTACACACAACTCAGTTGTAAATAAAGAAAATAAATGACTAACAATAAATCGATTATGGTCGACGGTCAGTGCAAAAAAAAAAATACATTCTTAGAACGTACCTCGGACGAAATAGAATGACTAGAAGGAGAATAATAAAGAAGGCAAACTGTCTGCTAGCAAACAGCAGGACAAAATTCAAGTATATGGATAAGGGAATATACAGCAACCTGTTCACATCTTACATTAGACCAAAACTAGAATACACTTAACAACCAATTCCTTCCACGCCTTTCCACACATGTTCAATCTGTGTATCGTAAAACATTAACTTCCATCTGTGGTCACAGTACGTTAACAGCGGCACTTAGCGGCCGAGCCACACCCGGGTAACTCAGCGAAATAATCAAATGTGTTATCCAAAGGAGAGTCATTGTAGGCAACAAAGAAGTAACAGTAAAACTCCCGGATCGTAACATTATCCCTGGGAGCCATTAAAGGCGTGAACTATGGCCTCTAATTACTTCTCCCGGGGTAATTACGGTCCTATCCAATAAATACAATTAGATATTAACCTCCTTCGTTTCCTCCCCCCTCCCCAGCTCCCCGCCCTTTATCTCGACCCGTAATCGGTGATTGTGGCGGGTAATTAACGGCCTGGGATGAGTAGTTCAGCGGGTGTGATGTGTAGTGTGAGGACCATGTAAATGTCAACACGCCGCTCTCAATGACAATAAACCCAGGACGGGGGTCCGCCAGCTGGGCTCTTCTCTCCCCCGTCCTCGGGGGTCGAACACGCGTACTAGTGTGGTGGGCACGGTGCAGTGAGCCGACTCTCTCTCTCTCTCTCTCTCTCTCTCTCTCTCTCTCTCTCTCTCTCTCTCTCCACTAGAGGATACTGTTTGTGAATACTGAATTGCTCGTGTTAAAACTCTTCACTCGTGCTTTAAGCTTACGACACAACAGTGTGTGTGTGTGTGTGTGTGTGTGTGTGTGTGTGTGTGTGTGTGTGTGTGTGTGTGTGTGTGTGTGTGTGGGTGGGGGATGGGGGCTAACCTGGTGATACAGAAGGAAAACTAACATCAAATTTTCTCACACAGACAGTAACAGTAATCACCCTCCCTCAACTCGGTACATATTCATACGTACGTACCGCACACACACACACACACACACACACACACACACACACACACACACACACACACACACACACACGAACACACACACACTTTCCGGAAGGATCTAATGCACGTCTGTGGATGATGCCAAAGTCATGAAGAAGGTTAAGAAACGAGGAGAACTGCATGAGCTTACAAGGGGACCTCGACAAACTCTTAAAGTTGAGCTGATACATGGTTCATGAAATTCAGCCCAAGTAAATGCAAGTGAATGGCAATGGTATGCGTGTGACGGCCATGGGAGGAGATACAGTCCCTAACATGTCGCCAGAGTCCCACATTATTGGGGGGAAAATATAAAGACACTTAACAGGCAAATATTTCAAAAGCATTCAGGTACATGGATAAGGAAATATTCAGCAAGCTGTCCACATCCTACACCAGGCCAGATCGAGAACACGCATCTCATTGCTGATGACTTAAAAAGCCACAAAGAACTAATGGAGAAGGTTCAGAGGAACCAGAACCAAGACGTCCGAGTCGCAGGAAGTGTGAAGCCTTGAGGTCGTCCATCATCGTTGAGGAGAGTGTGCGGTGAGACACGATCACAGCCGTTAAGTACACATAGCAGTCGATGATGTCAATATCAAATAACTAAGTTATCCGAAAGTTGCGGGGGATAAAGAAACCAGGGGATATAACATGGAATCAAAGAAGTAACTCAGTGAGAAGAGATATAAAGAAGGACTTGTAATATTCAAGTTGTGGATGAATAAAGTGATTAATGGAACGTGACTGTGGACAAAATTTGAAAGGTGAATGATAGCAGAAAAGGTTGAAAAGATGGGGCCTCCTACGATGGTAATCACGTGCACCATCAGGTACACATAATTACAAACAACAGGTAAGCGTGCGCGCGCACACACACACACACACACACACACACACACACACACACACACACACACACACACTTACCCCACCCTGCACACAGCAGGGTGGGGTAAGGGGGGGAGGGATACCAGCTAATTACTCTAACTTCATTATGCTGTTGGACCGACCATACACCAAGACTTCCACGCGAATGAACGAGGGGAGAACACCAACCCTGGACATTTCCAAGGGGAAAGTGGGGAAGCGATGGGTGGTATGGCGGAGGGAGAGAGAGTATTCTAGTCGGGTGTAGACACAGAGCTATGGGAGCCACTAATCAACACCTCCCTCTGTTAATTGCCTCTGAGACAATCTCATTAGTCGCGCCCCCCACCCTCACACACCTCATACTCCCTACACCGACCATTACTGTCACCCCTCACACTCTTCACAACTCATACTACTGCTCCACTCCTCACACCTGCCATTACTGCTGTCCCCTCACAACTCATACCTACCAAATATGTCTCGTCATTCTAAGCCTCACACGATACCATGGTAGCATACTGCTTCAAACACGAGTCCTCATAAGTTTGAGTTTGTTTTTTATCTAACAGGGGGGAAGAGGTGGAACAAGGGGAAGTTTGAAGACGAGAGTTAAGGGTGTACAGGTGTATGGGGCAAGTATTTTGATACATGTGGGTAATTTTCTGGGAACGTGCTTTGGGTCCCTTATCTATAGACCCTCCGGCAGACTGGGAATGTGTATGTATATATACGTTGCATCTTCTGGCTTTTGAAAGGAGATCCATCGAGGTAAGCTGAGCACTGTTTGTTGCGTACATCGAAGGATGACTGAGGTCTCTCCGTGTGTTCTGAGGCTTCGAGGGAACCAAGGGTGTACCATGTTTGTACTGTCATCCCTCCCCCAACATCCCCCCCCCTCTCTCTCTCTCTCTCTCTCTCTCTCTCTCTCTCTCCTCCCGCTTTGTATGTCAGTTCATACATAAACAAAACTAAATAAGATGATTTTGTGAGCTTCAACCGTTTACCTCTTCTACTCGCACAGGCAGAAGGACAAATGAATAATCATCATTCAGAACGTGACACAAAACTATCCAATGAATGATCCTGATGAACGCAAATGTCAAACATCACATTAAGCAATGTTTCATGTAAAACATAAAGAAAACACAATTAACAAGCAATCACTTAACGCTCCAACAAAAACAATTTATACACACGACTTTATTCAACAGAGTTTGATCAACAGTAAAGTTAATAAACAGCAGAGCACATCAAAACACACACATATATATATATATATATATATATATATATATATATATATATATATATATATATATATATATATATATATATATATATCCCTGGGTATAGGGAGACAAATCTTCCCACATATTCCCTGAGTGTGACAGAAGACGACTGAAAGGGGAGGGAGCGGGGGCCGGAAATCCCCCCCCCCTCCGTTTTTTTTCTTTTCTTCCAATTTTCAAAAAAAAAAAAAAGTGAATAGAGAAAGGGGCCAAATGAAGAATTCCCTCTAAGGCTCAGTCCTCTATTCTTAACGCTACCTCGCTAACGCGGGAAATGGCGAATATACGTATATCATAACCTTATGTCAGCAAAGAATTTCCTATCAACCAACTTTGAAGGAAAAGGGCCAAAAATATATCATATTGTAGACGCGGGAGCCGACTGATTCACACACCAGCCTACCAGCCTCCGCCCAGCCCAGCCCGGCTGCGTCACTGATGGAGACACATCGACGGAGGACACATTCGCAAAACCATTTTCGACTTGCGCTAACCCGCCGGCCGGCCGCCCTGCAACCCTACCGTGATGTCATTAGGTCGAAGGATGGCCGCATGTGTCTTGGGCCTCGCTGCTGGCCAACCTGACCTCACATGGGCGAAACCTTCTCGCTATTCCCTCACAACCTGACACCATCTTGCAGTAACACTGTGTTACCCCGGCTGTACTGATCCGAGATCTCGGTTTCTTGAGATGATCAGAGACGAACTTTCGTCTGTATATCAACATGATGTAACTACAACCTATTCTCACCTTACACACAAACATACATACATAACTTGATATCTTTTTATACCTGCTCACCGTTTCCCGAGTGAATGAGATAGCGCTAAGAGCAGAGTAACTCACACACACACACACACACAATAATATATATATATATATATATATATATATATATATATATATATATATATATATATATATATATATATTGCAAAGGATCGCAATTTTGCGCGTGATCAAGTATATTCCTATGAGTCCACGGGGAAAATGAAACACGATAAATTCCCAAGTGCACTTTCGTGTAATAATCACATCATCAGGGGATACACAAGAGAAAATATAACAGTCAGTTGATATGCAACGAAAAGACGTAGCTAGGACGCCATTTGGTAAACATGCGATTACCCAAGACGGACAACGAGCGTATCATAAACTTATTATGTGGACAAGAAGGTGAATTGTTTACAAATCTTATCAACAATAAAGTTATCCAATTTGTATAGACCATCGCTAACATTAATATTATAATTCTTTGTGTATCTAATAACAGATGATTCAATAATATTTCTCGTGGTAATAGAGTTAGAGTTAATAACTGAGATGGCATTACTCCAATCAATACAATGATCATAGTTTTTAACGTGATTAAACAAGGCATTTGATTCTTGTCCCGTTCTTATAAGCAACAAATATATATATATATATATATATATATATATATATATATATATATACATATACATTATACATGACAGCTAGAGACTGAGTGTGAACGAATGTGGCCTTTGTTGTCTTTTCCTAGCGCTACCTTGCGCACTTGCGGAGGGAGGAGGTTGTTATTTCATGTGTGGCGTGATGGCGATGGGAATGAATAAAGGCAGACAGTATGAATTATATAAGTACATGTGTATATATGTCTGTATATATATATATATATATATATATATATATATATATATATTTTTTTTTTTTTTTTTTCATACTATTCGCTATTTCCCACGATAGCGAGGTAGCGTTAAGAACAGAGGACTGGGCCTTTGAGGGAATATCCTCACCTGGCCCTCTTCTCTGTTCCTTCTTTTGGAAAATTAAAAAAAAAAAAAAAAAAAACGAGAGGGGAGGATTTCCAGCCCCCCGCTCCCATATATATATATATATATATATATATATATATATATATATATATATATATATATTTTTTTTTTCTTAAACTATTCGCCATTTCCCACGTTAGCAAGGTAGCGCTAAGAACAGAGGACTGGGCCTTTTTTGGAATATCCTCACCTGGCCCCCTGTGTTCCCTCTTTTGGAAAATTTATAAAAAAAAAAATGAGAGGGGAGGATTTCCAGCCCCCCCGCTCCCTCCCCTTTTAGTCGCCCCCCACGACACATATATATATATATGTGTGTGTGTGTGTGTGTATGTGTGCGTATATGTTGAGATGTATAGGTATGTATATTTGCGCGTGTGGACGTGTATGTATATACCTGTGTATGTGGGCGGGTTGGGCCATTCTTTCGTCTGTTTCCTTGCGCTACCTCGCTAACGCGGGAGACAGCGACAAAGCAAAATAATAATACTAAATAGTATATATATATATATATATACATCATAAATCACCTATAACCACTAAAGTTGTATAAAACTGGCCAGAAATGATTGCCTCAACTCCGGCAATGACCAAGCTTACCTCGATATAAACAACATCCTCAAGCTGCAAAAATATTTTCTAAATCTTGATCAAAACAATCTTCTCCGGCGCATCCGGAATCCTTCACAAATCCTCTTATAAGGGGATTCCAAGAGGATTCCACATGTCCCCCCCCCCCTCCAACCCATCCCTCCCTCCCTCATTATCTCCCACTCTCCCTATTTCTCATCACTATCTCCCTCCAACCCCCGTCCCATCACTCTCTCCTTCATTAATTACACTGTGAAGCCAAACTTTATTTCCCCATCCCCCCCCCACCCACCCACCTCCCTACCACAACACCACACAAGTCTTAATCATTACTCACCCCCCCCTTGGTTAATCATTACTCCCCCCCCTTGGTTAATCATTACTCACACCCCCCCCTTGGTTAATCATTACTCCCCCCCCTTGGTTAATCATTACTCCCCCCCTCTTGGTTAATCATTACTCCCCCCTCCCCTTGGTTAATCATTACTCCCCCCCCTTGGTTAATCATTACTCCCCCCCCTTGGTTAATCATTACTCCCCCCCCTTGGTTAATCATTACTCCCCCCCCTTGGTTAATCATTACTCCCCCCCCTTGGTTAATCATTACTCCCCCCCTTGGTTAATCATTACTCCCCCCTCCCCTTGGTTAATCATTACTCCCCCCCTTGGTTAATCATTACTCCCCCCTCCCCTTGGTTAATCATTACTCCCCCCCTTGGTTAATCATTACTCCCCCCTCCCCTTGGTTAATCATTACTCCCCCCCTTGGTTAATCATTACTCCCCCCCTCCCCTTGGTTAATCATTACTCCCCCCCCTTGGTTAATCATTACTCCCCCCTCCCCTTGGTTAATCATTACTCCCCCCTCCCCTTGGTTAATCATTACTCCCCCCCTTGGTTAATCATTACTCACCCCCCCTTGGTTAATCATTACTCCCCCCTCTTGGTTAATCATTACTCCCCCCTCCCCTTGGTTAATCATTACTCCCCCCCTTGGTTAATCATTACTCACCCCCCCTTGGTTAATCATTACTCCCCCCTCCCCTTGGTTAATCATTACTCCCTCCCCTTGGTTAATCATTACTCCCCCCTTGGTTAATCATTACTCACCCCCCCTTGGTTAATCATTATTCACCCCCCCTTGGTTAATCATTACTCCCCCCCCTTGGTTAATCATTACTCCCCCCTCTTGGTTAATCATTACTCCCCCCTCCCCTTGGTTAATCATTACTCCCCCCCTTGGTTAATCATTACTCCCCCCTCCCCTTGGTTAATCATTACTCACCCCCCCTTGGTTAATCATTACTCCCCCCCCCTTGGTTAATCATTACTCCCCCCTCTTGGTTAATCATTACTCCCCCCTCCCCTTGGTTAATCATTACTCCCCCCTCCCTTGGTTAATCATTACTCCCCCCCCCTTGGTTAATCATTACTCACCCCCCCTTGGTTAATCATTACTCCCCCCTCTTGGTTAATCATTACTCCCCCCTCCCCTTGGTTAATCATTACTCCCCCCCCTTGGTTAATCATTACTCCCCCCCCTTGGTTAATCATTACTCCCCCCCTTGGTTAATCATTACTCCCCCCCCCTTGGTTAATCATTACTCCCCCCCCTTGGTTAATCATTACTCCCCCCCCTTGGTTAATCATTACTCCCCCCCTCCCCTTGGTTAATTCCAGCGGTTCCAGCCACACACACCCCCCCACCGGTGTATACTATGCTCCTTCTCAGTACTACACCGCGCGCGCATGCGTGCACGCGCATGTACGGACTTCAACAGATCTCGTATTATGAAGACAGACGCTTCACGGTATAGAAACCTGGAACTTGAATGACGGAAACTTTTTCAAGAAAAGGAAAACCCCGTTTTCTTCGTATTGTGTCCAACCTGGAAGCAAAACCAAAAGAAGAGGTTTAAAAAAAAAAAAACCCACAGGTGTCCACACAAAGCTGGCGTTCATGCTATCTATAACCAAGGCTACAGGGAAAGTTACAGAAGACAGTTCCTGTATCAAGGTCCTAACGGAAACTGTAACAGAGAGATGTTGCTGCAGTGAGAACATGACAGGTCAAAGTGGTAGTGCATGTGGTTAGCTGCAGCAGGTGTGTGTGTGTGTGTGTGTGTGTGTGTGTGTGTGTGTGTATACGTTAAACGTCCTAATGAGATAGACGAAGGAGAGGATGATCATCTTACTGCACAATACGAAGTAGAGTTAACAAGGTTGAGGCATACGAGAGAGACGGCTCCCGGATCGTCCAAAACCGAGAAAGTCGATTAAAATGGCAATAGAATAAAATGTTCCCCCTTCACCAGTTGGTGGAGAGGGGGGTATATGTACAGGTCATTCACAGAGTTGTAAATGTTATGAATACTGACCAAGAAGGTGTATCAGGTAGAATAGAAACGGAATAGGTTTTATGAACAAGATCCTCACCTTGTGGGACGCAGCGTTAGCCAAATGAAAAGAAAAAAGTGGAAAAAAAAGGTGATAGAAATAGACGGACGAATAAAACAAGAAGGAAATGTGACCTCTGACCTGACATTTGGGGATCACCAGGCCATCACAGCGTAAGGTCACATCTTCGTGCTCACTGGGTACAAGCATACATTACAGGACCAGTAGACGACAGGTCGACCAGGACTGATACAGGCAAGACAGAGAGAGAGAGAGAGAGAGAGAGAGAGAGAGAGAGAGAGAGAGAGAGAGAGAGAGAGAGAGAGAGAGAGAGAGAGAGAGAGAGACCGCCTTAACGGTGTTGTTTACATGGCAAAGTTAAGCAATCTACCAAGAGGCTCTCCTCAGCCCTAACAATCTACCAAGAGGCTCTCCTCAGCCCTAACAATCTATCAAGAGGCTCTCCTCAGCCCTAACAATCTACCAAGAGGCTCTCCTCAGCCCTAACAATCTACCAAGAGGCTCTCCTCAGCCCTAACAATCTACCAAGAGGCTCTCCTCAGCCCTAACAATCTACCAAGAGGCTCTCCTCAGCCCTAACAATCTACCAAGAGGCTCTCCTCAGCCCTAACAATCTACCAAGAGGCTCTCCTCAGCCCTAACAATCTACCAAGAGGCTCTCCTCAGCCCTAACAATCTACCAAGAGGCTCTCCTCAGCCCTAACAATCTACCAAGAGGCTCTCCTCAGCCCTAACATACCGTCATGATAACACCAGACATACCTGGTACTGCAATACAGGCCAGCCAGTCAGTATGTATCTACCTATCTTCATTACTCTTAACTGGGTGTTACCGGACTCCCCACCCCCCTGCATGTCCTTGCACAGCGATCGCGGGGGTCACCTTCGGCGAGGCGGTACACTCTCATCGAGGAACAACTTCACGTGTCAAAGGAGTGCATCACTTCCCTGCTCCTGCGTGGAGTGCAACCCCCCAAGCTGCTGGATGCCCATCAAAGGAGTCCTCTATCCGTATAAAAATAACAACAACAACAATAACAATAATAATAACAATAATAATAATAATAATAATAATAATAATAATAATAATAATAATAATGATAACAATAATACGTTCACATCCAGGAGTCTTATCTTCATGCAGCTCATACAGATATCTAACAATATCAGATGAAATAAAGATAAAAAGAAATGCTTCTTTAACCATGAAGGATACTTGAGAGTATTATAGAAACGATATTAGAAAAAAAGAATAGGCCCTAAACATAGGGACGACCTGCACCCAACCCAGGTGTTCATCCTCCCCTTGGGGCTGGGCAATAAACAAGAACCTAGTATAAGCTGTATATATATATATATATATATATATATTTCTATATATATAGTAAAAGCTTTGCGGAAGATGAAAGCCGGCAAGGCAGCAGGTTTGGATGGTATTGCAGTGGAATTTATTAAAAAGGGGGGTGACTGTATTGTTGACTGGTTGGTAAGGTTATTTAATGTATGTATGACTCATGGTGAGGTGCCTGAGGATTGGCGGAATGCGTGCATAGTGCCATTGTACAAAGGCAAAGGGGATAAGAGTGAGTGCTCAAATTACAGAGGTATAAGTTTGTTGAGTATTCCTGGTAAATTATATGGGAGGGTATTGATTGAGAGGGTGAAGGCATGTACAGAGCATCAGATTGGGGAAGAGCAGTGCGGTTTCAGAAGTGGTAGAGGATGTGTGGATCAGGTGTTTGCTTTGAAGAATGTATGTGAGAAATACTTAGAAAAGCAAATGGATTTGTATGTAGCATTTATGGATCTGGAGAAGGCATATGATAGAGTTGATAGAGATGCTCTGTGGAAGGTATTAAGAATATATGGTGTGGGAGGCAAGTTGTTAGAAGCAGTGAAAAGTTTTTATCGAGGGTGTAAGGCATGTGTACGTGTAGGAAGAGAGGAAAGTGATTGGTTCTCAGTGAATGTAGGTTTGCGGCAGGGGTGTGTGATGTCTCCATGGTTGTTTAATTTGTTTATGGATGGGGTTGTTAGGGAGGTAAATGCAAGAGTCCTGGAAAGAGGGGCAAGTATGAAGTCTGTTGGGGATGAGAGAGCTTGGGAAGTGAGTCAGTTGTTGTTCGCTGATGATACAGCGCTGGTGGCTGATTCATGTGAGAAACTGCAGAAGCTGGTGACTGAGTTTGGTAAAGTGTGTGGAAGAAGAAAGTTAAGAGTAAATGTGAATAAGAGCAAGGTTATTAGGTACAGTAGGGGTGAGGGTCAAGTCAATTGGGAGGTGAGTTTGAATGGAGAAAAACTGAGGAAGTGAAGTGTTTTAGATATCTGGAGTGGATCTGTCAGCGGATGGAACCATGGAAGCGGAAGTGGATCATAGGGTGGGGGAGGGGGCGAAAATTTTGGGAGCCTTGAAAAATGTGTGGAAGTCGAGAACATTATCTCGGAAAGCAAAAATGGGTATGTTTGAAGGAATAGTGGGTTCCAACAATGTTGTATGGTTGCGAGGCGTGGGCTATGGATAGAGATGTGCGCAGGAGGATGGATGTGCTGGAAATGAGATGTTTGAGGACAATGTGTGGTGTGAGGTGGTTTGAGCGAGTGAGTAACGTAAGGGTAAGAGAGATGTGTGGAAATAAAAAGAGCGTGGTTGAGAGAGCAGAAGAGGGTGTTTTGAAATGGTTTGGGCACATGGAGAGAATGAGTGAGGAAAGATTGACCAAGAGGATATATGTGTCGGAGGTGGAGGGAACGAGGAGAAGAGGGAGACCAAATTGGAGGTGGAAAGATGGAGTGAAAAAGATTTTGTGTGATCGGGCCTGAACATGCAGGAGGGTGAAAGGAGGGCAAGGAATAGAGTGAATTGGAGCGATGTGGTATACAGGGGTTGACGTGCTGTCAGTGGATTGAATCAAGGCATGTGAAGCGTCTGGGGTAAACCATGGAAAGCTGTGTAGGTATGTATATTTGCGTGTGTGGACGTATGTACATGTGTATGGGGGGGGGGGGTTGGGCCATTTCTTTCGTCTGTTTCCTTGCGCTACCTCGCAAACGCGGGAGACAGCGACAAAGTATAAAAAAAAAAAAAAAAAAAAAAAAAAAATATATATATATATATATATATATATATATATATATATATATATATATATATATATATACATGGCAATATATATATATATATATATATATATATATATATATATATATATTTGATAATGTACATAAAAGCATCCTGCCCTCCAAACAATCTTGTTTATCTACCAAAGATCCTTCAAACATCCTACAAGGAAAGTTCCCCAATGTACCCCCTCCCCTCTTCCTCCTCTATCATCCCTTCCTACTGTCCTCTTCCTCCTTTCCCTTTCCCCTTCCCTTAGCCCCCTCTGTTCTCATCAACATATACGCTGCCCCACTCCTCCCTCCTGTATTATCACCATCCTTCATTAATCACGGAGAGAAGCCAATCAAAACATTTTATTTTCCCTTCCCAAAGAACACAACACCGACCTTAATGATTACGATTTTTCGCTCTAATTGCTTCATTTCAGATTGTGTGTGTGTGTGTGGGGGGGGGGGGGACGCCATACATGCTCCTGGTGACCTCACGTTGCGCCTGCGCATGACAGACCTCAACTCGTTTTAATATACAGGTGTCATTCTTCTTTAATCTTCTTGCATCTCTCTAGCAATGCATTTCTTTCTCCTTCTATGTAACTCGTTTTTCGTTAACTCAGGTTTTCCTTGAGTTAGCACGACGCGCTAGTCTGTCTTTCAGCAAAATCTATTCAGTACTGATATCTAAGTCTCTCTCTCTCTCTTCTCTCTCTCTCTCTCTCTCTCCTTCTGCCGCGGTTCTTCTCTCTCTCGTAATCTCTCTTCACGTCTAACATCCTTCTCCACTGCGTGTCTGCACCAACGACCCTTTCAGTGTTGTCTGACCACAACCAGACCTCGTGTTCTGACACCAAAGCCTTCTGTCTCACCATTCAGTTCTGTACCCACCGCTTCATTTCTACACACACCTTCATGTTTAATATATACAGGTTATTTGTCTGACACACCAACAACTTATGTTGTTACACACTACAATATTTGTTACACAAGATTAGTATTGTTATACACACGCTTCATTTTCTGACACGCACGAGCCTTCAGTTGTCTGACACACCAACAGACCTTGTGTTGTCTGGACACAAACACACACCACATGAGCTCAGTGTTGTCTGGCACACCAACCAGGTGCCTTCAGTGTTGTCTGACACACCAACCAGAGCCTTCAGTGTTGTCTGACACACCAACCAGAGCCTTCAGTGTTGTCTGACACACCAACCAGAGCCTTCAGCGCTGTCTGACACACCAACCAGAGCCTTCAGTGTTGTCTGACAAACCAACCAGAGCCTTCAGTGTTGTCTGACACACAAACCAGAGCCTTCAGTGTTGTCTGACACACAAACCAGAGCCTTCAGTATTGTCTGACACATCAACCAGAACCTTCAGTGTTGTCTGACACACCAACCAGAGCCTTCAGTGTTGTCTGACACCCCAACCAGAGCCTTCAGTGTTGTCTGACACACCAACCAGAGCCTTCAGTGTTGTCTGACACACCAACCAGAGCCTTCAGTGTTGTCTGACACACCAACCAGAGCCTTCAGTGTTGTCTGACACCCTAACCAGAGCCTTCAGTGTTGTCTGGCACACCAACCAGAGCCTTCAGTGTTGTCTGGCACACCAACCAGTGCCTTTAGTGTTGTCTGACACACCAACCAGAGACTTCAGTGTAGTCTGACACACCAACCAGAGCCTTCAGTGTTGTCCAACACACCAAACAGAGCCTTCGGTGTTGTCCGACACACCAACCAGAGCCTTCAGTGTTGTCTGACACATCAACCAGAGCCTTCAGTGTTGTCTGACACACTAACCGAATAACCAAATAATGGCACATTGAACATACATTTGTGTTACCTAACGAAACAAGTGAAACTGTACTCACTACCAAAACGAAGCCCTAAAGTTTTACTGTCATTAACTAACGAAGCAACAAACCTCACTTGTTATTAACTAACGAAGCATTTTACACGTCTACCGTCGGTAGCTCTGAACCACAGACCCACCTTCCTACCACTCACCTGAAGCTCCTCACCTGTGGGCTCATTTCACTTCGGATGATCACCTTACTAGTTCACCCACGCCTCCTTAAGTACCGAACTACCCCTAACCAATTGATAAGGAAACCGATCATTAAGTCTCTCTTTTTCCCCTTCGGCCACACGAGCGCTCTGCCCGTCCATGGTCACAACGCAACACAGATCAACGTTCCTCGTCATGTACATAGTGCTCCCGGTCACTAGACCCCAGTTATCAGCCGAAGTCACCTTAATGCCAGGGAATAAATCATTTTCCTCTTGGATCCTCTACTTTTCTCGCCCTATCTTTCTCTCCGTTTTCCTTAGCCTCTCTCGCTGCATTTGCCGTTTTCTTTCACTCCAGTGATAAACGCGCTTGAAATTTACGTAATTTAAGCAGCTGGGTCAAGATGAACTCTGCCAACCCTGCTTACCATAGTTTAGCATTACCCCAAATTATAGTTTACCTCCAGCCATTCTTTCACTTTTTTCTTATATTTAACAAAAGTTCAATATGTATTCCATTCTTTTATTTTTCTTTTTGGAAGGGGGAGCCAAAATATACTTATTTCCAATTTTAGAAAGCAGCGTGATGAAAACATTAATTATCTGCACTGTCCCAAGAAATCTTATTGCCTGAATAATTAATGAAACTACAAACGCATGTAATTAGTGGAAGGCTTAATGATACGACCAATTAGCCATGGGAATGCTTTGGGAGCGAAGCCTTGAAGGCCGCTTACCTAATGCTTCTTACTAAATCCTTGGACAATGTAGACAACATCAAGAGAGACAAGAGAATGTTGAAGGTCAGGATTTGGACTCAAATGCCTACCGTTCTCGTCCGTTTATGTTCTATGCACACTTGCACAGTCACGAAATGATGATAACTATCAGTAGTAGTAGTAGTAGTAGTAGTAGTAGTAGTAGTAGTAGTAGTAGTAGTAGTAGCAGCAGTTGTAGTAGTAGTAGTCATAATGAAGAAGAACAAGAACACAGAAAATAAGAGGAGGAAGAACTAGAGAAAGAAGGAAAGGGGTGTGCTTCAATGACTTGAACATATGGAGAGAATGAGTGATATGTGTGTCATAAGTGGAGGGGACTAGGAGAAGGGGAAGGCCAAACTGGAAATGGAAGGACGGAGTCGATAAGATTTTGTGTGATCGGGACCCGAATATGCAGGAGGGTGAAAGGCGTCACGGGAGAGAGTAAATTGGAACGTGTTTCCAATGGACGGAACCAGAGCATGCGAGGCATCCAGGGTAAACCATGGAAAGGTCTGTGGGGCCTGGATGTGGATAGGGAGCTGTGGTTTCGGTGCATTGCATATGACAGCTAGAGACTGAGTGTGAACGGATGTGGCCTTTCTTCGTCTATTCCTGGAGATACCTCGCTAACGCGGCAAACGGCGAACAAGTATGAATAATAATAATATAATAATATTAATAATATAATAATAAATAATAATAATAATAATAATAATAATAATAATAATAATAATAAAGAATTCCCTCGGGTCAGATGAGGTACAAGAGAAGTAGGAGGAGGGGTCAGTGGTTGAATGGGTTCAGCAGGTCAGGTCCCCTCCTCTCCTCTCCTCCCTCCCGCCCTACCCACTCTCCTCCTCTCCTTCCTCCCTCCCTCCCTACTCTCCTCCTCTCTCTCCAGCTGACCAAAACATCTACATCATACCTAACAAGACAGGGGATCGAACCCTGGCCGAGTCTTTCCTGACACGCTGCGACGCCCATACTCACAATTTCTTGCAGCACTTTTGCCTTACGAGAAAGTTTCATATATATATATATATATATATATATATATATATATATATATATATATATATATATATATATATATATATATATATATATATATATTTTTTTTTTTTTTTTCATACTATTCGCCATTTCCCGCGATAGCGAGGAAGCGTTAAGAACAGAGGACTGGGCCTTTTTCCCACGTATTCTCTGCGTGTTGTAGAAGGCGACTAAAAGGGAAGGGAGCGGGGGGCTGGAAATCCTCCTCTCTCGTTTATATATATATATATATATATATATATATATATATATATATATATATATATATATATATATATATATGCAAAAATTTTAGAAGCTGAAAGGTGTTCTTTAACTCTTATCTTTGATGGCTAAGAATGTCATTATAATTCCCACGAGTGAGAACACTGCAGACAGTTCTTGAAAAAATAAAATATAAAAAAGTCTATGGTCTGACCTACTCTCTACACCCCTCATACCTTCATCCAATAACTCAAATCGGTAATCACACTGGAGTGATAAGAGTTAAATGGCTTAATGGACGCTCACCAGTCGATTCAAATAACCCCATCTACAATAGGATTATATTCACACACAAAAAAAAAGCAGAGCCTGCGTCTTCCTGCAGCCTTTCTGAAAAAAAAAATAACAGCCCAGTAAAAATAGCGTCTGTCTAATTCATTTGACTTTTATTACAAGAGCCAATTTGCGGCAAGCCTAAGTGGATAGGTTTGGCGGGCCAATCCCTTCATTAAGTGCTTCTCGTTAATGACTTCCACATATTACACAACTCACAACCTCCACGCTACTTTTACCGCGGCCAACAAATACAACATTTAGAAAGCCAACAGTCACGGTCTATACAGCTTTTGACTTCGTAAATACGAGTGAAAAAAAAAATTATACATAAAACAAAAAATAAAAACTTTATTGTGAATACATGTGGACATCGCTAGCAGTCCAGGCCATTTAATTATGAAAGGCCCTAAACGAAAATAAACCCTCGCCTTTGATAAGGGTAATTTATCAGTTTGACTTTCATGCCAGATACTTTTCCATGCACTAACGATGGGTAACCCATTCACGGTCGGTATCAAGACTTTTTATCTCTCCTATCTTTAAGCATTTCCTCCGTCTGTATGTCCATCATTCTGTTTATCATCGGTTCTCCTGCTGACGCGTTTTCGCCTATCTCACAAGCCGGCGTGGCACAGAAATGTGATGGATTCGAACCTATTCTCGCGACATCACAACGCGGGATTTGCAGAGAAATGTAACGGACCTGAACCCATTTTTGCTGTGCCTCAACGTCGGAGTTGCACAGAAATGTCCTGGATTCTGTACCCCAACAGCCACTGTATCCACTACTTCGTACAATTTAATATTGTTTAGCTCAACACAGGAAGTATTAGTTCGCATTTGCATCTGCCTGAGGGAGTAACGCCTTGAACACAACGGTGTGACCCTTGGGTATGATGACCTGTGACCTCTGACTTGACCCTCAAAGGAGAGATTAAGGTCACAGGCCACCGTGAGGGTCGCTCCGACGAGGTGAAAGGATTACACGGGACATGATGATGTACGCTACCTGTCTGCGGCAGGGAAAGTTAAACATGGGGAACTGCTAACACCCCTCTGGCCTGACACTGGTACAAACACCACTTGATACATGTGAGAGAGAGAGAGAGAGAGAGAGAGAGAGAGAGAGAGAGAGAGAGAGAGAGAGAGAGAGAGAGAGAGATTTCTCATGTCGCCCCGTCTCTTAACCCTGTACGCATGTACGATGTCCTTACTCCTATGTGTACACACACACACACACACACACACACACACACACACACACACACACACACACACACACGGCCCAGCCTACGACATGAACCAATTTATCGACCAGCACCGAAGGGAGCATGAACACCTGGAGTGGGTGTGGGCCGACTGCCACGCCCATGAATCGAACCCATGCGGGTCCGACCTTGGGCTAGCCCGTGGTGACTCACGGTCAGTAACGCTAACCACTATACCACAGAGGCCTGTGTGAGCGCGCAAACGACAAAGCACTGCATAAAAATTATCATAGTCATTAATATAATTTTTATCATAATTATCATGTGCCATTTCATTACATTCCAGTAGGTACAATATTTACCCAAGCCAGTAAACGAGTATTTCAACAAATAATAAAAACAAAAATAATCATAATAATAATAATGATAGTAATAATAATGATAATACTAACAGGAATCGGCAACAGCATTTCACAGTCACATTCTCCATTTGCACTGGATATACAAGTATTAATATATACGTCAAGCACAAGGGTTACCGGACTCCATCTGCAGGTGGTCAGAACGCAAGCAAGAGGTCACCTTCAGCGAGGGCTTTATCCTCGTCAAAGAACGGAAAGTAGAACGGCTGTCTCGTCGAAATACGTACCTTATCGCGCCAAACGATACCTTCACTTCCCTGCTCCTGCGTGGAGTGCAGTTTTGAAGGCCCATATAAGGGAGCATGGAGTTGTATAACAACAACAACAACAATGATGGTTAACGTTCCTGACCGTGACGCATTCATGGAGCCGCCCAGGGTCGAGCGCATAGGTTCGAATCCTGGATGTGGCAGTCGGTCCACAGTCAACCCAGCTGTTCATCCACCCCTAAGGGTTGGTCGATAGAATGGGTACCTGGTTCAGCTTAGGATATATATATATATATATATATATATATATATATATATATATATATATATATATATATATATATATATATATAGCGTTAATGGGACGGCCTTGATAAGGGTCTCAACTAACATGAAAACAAAAGGATGCGACTGCAGCTTGCAGCATGTCAGGGGATCCAAGCTTTCAGACTGAGAGCGTCACAATGGACGAGGTGTCAGACGCTGGTGCCGGACCACGGGACCTCAACTGTGCCACTCCCTCGGGGTCTGGTCCATAAGCGCAACACAATCTTTGTTTTCTTCGCCAAATTCCAATTCCTATTTCATCATTCAAGCTCAAGAGAGAATGGACCACATCCACACGATAGTACCTTCAGGTCACTACATTACGACGAAGACAATGTAACGTGGGGAAATAAATCTATTAACTCCTGTCTATAAATTTTACACATATTGCGGGGTTTTTTTTTTTAGTGGATTATGAACAAGGAGTATATTTCATGATTCTGTTTCACACTCAGTCCTTAACATCCTTCTTCTCGCTCAGGAGTTGGTGCTTAGCGCTCTTCTTTATGTCTTATTAACGAACAGGTTACGATGGGATAAGAAGGGACGTGGCCAGGGACGGGAGATCAACTGGGATGTGCCAGGAAGCCTCAAACAGCCCCAATCCCTTGCCTGTCCCGTGCCGTCCGTGCCTCTTGGAGCGGATCGTCCCCTCCTCGCGGAGGGCGCGATTCTCTCCACACATTGAGAAGATTTCACACACATCCCCTCAACACCCGCCGACCTCTGTTCCAACACTCGGCGGGGGCCTCTAGTACCTCTCCAGCCGACATCAGCGTTATCCAGGGCGGCACTCCACACGACTTACCAAAGCCTTTAAAAGCCCAAGATCCCGCTATCTATTCTCGAGTAACACTGGTTGGCTTCCTTACCTCCTCGTGAGGGTATAATCGCTAGAAAACCACTTGCAACAAACTTGCCCTCCGGATCTTTCTGTGTGGAAATCCCACCTTCCTTCCTGGCCGGCTACAGTCCGTGTGTGTGTGTGTGTGTGTGTGTGTGTGTGTGTGTGTGTGTGTGTGTGTGTTTATGGATTTTTTTTTCTAATCTATGAAACGCTTTTCCAATTCCGACATCTGTCTGAGTTCCGGGCGGTGCTGTCCTCTAATGCTGCCGCTAAAGTCGGCGATTACTGCCCCCTTAATGGTCAGGACAACACCGCAATCACCCTCCCTTAATGGTCAGTGCTGGGGGTCAAGACCCACCCTCCCATCGCCTCCAGGATGGTAATGCGAGTTTCCTCCACCTTCAGCGCCTCCGCCAACACTGCCCTCGCGTCGGTAGTACCATCCACGAAACTCCTCAGCTATCACAGTACCTTCACCAGCAATAAAATTCCACCGTCTGCGTCCCCCCCGTAACTGCCACCGGCCTCAAAATAATTGTCCCCCGGCCCACCATCAAGACCAGAATCAGTGTCGCGGTAATGACGATCGTCCCTCACAATCCATGTCTCGCTAACGACCACCAAAGTCCACCAACAGTGCCGCCCCTGCCCGCCAACATGACCGCTCCCTGTCCCTCTAGGCTATCCAACCTTATTTATAGCGCATCAATTCCTTTTTCCTCTCTCTCCCTCCTTTTTTTTTATTCCCTGAGCTGCTAGAAATATTTATCGACGCCATGTTAGCGTCCCCTGTGGCCCAAGCCGTCGCTGGCTGGTCCACGCCTACGTATGGGGAAAGACTCGTCAAAATTACGAGAGCAAGTAGCACGGAACGCCTCCTTCTGTGCCGGATGCTTGATCCCCTTGTTTACGTTCGTCAGGGGAGGGAGGTACCTCAATAACCTGTGCCGGGCTGGCTTTGTTGCCCGACCGACCGGCTGGCCAGCCACCGGCTCAGGTCATAACGCGGCCGTGGAGATACAAACCACTGGAAAGAACTGCGTTCAATCTCTTTGGCGTTAATTGCACTATCGGTGTAGTAATTCAATGAACCCCTTCAGCAAGACCTTGAGGCTCGACGGTACGATACCTTGAGAACGACAGTGTGATATCTTTAGCTTGACTATAAGGCACCTTGAGCAAGGTGGCACAATATCTTGAAAACGATGGCACGATACCTTGAGCACGACGGTACGATAACTTGAGGCTCAACAGTACGATACCTTAAGCACAACGGTACGATACCTAGAGGCTCGACAGTACGATACCTTGAACACGACGGTACGATACCTTATGCACGACAGTATGACCTCTAGGGTAAGATAACCTGTCCTTTGACCAGACACATAAGGATCAATACCACCTCAGTCTTATACCGTACTTTGACCCTTCCTGAACCGCTTTCAATAACGAATTCCTAAAACACACACACACACACACACACACACACACACACACACACTCGTGCGTGTGTGTGTGTGTGTGTGTGTGTGTGTGTGTGTGTGTGTGTGTGTGCGTGTGTGTGTATGTGCCTCCACTCACGCATAAGCACAAACACAAAAGGAGAGAGAGAGAGAGAGAGAGAGAGAGAGAGAGAGAGAGAGAGAGAGAGAGAGAGAGAGAGAGAGTCAACGAACATAAACTGTTGAGGTACTTGCAAATCCACACACTCGCACCTCTTACCTCCCAACCATTCCTCCCCGCCTTTCTCCCTCCAGCCGTACTCACCCTTCCCTCTCCTACGGTCATATTCCTTTCTCCCCTCCTCCCCTTTAGCTGCCCTGCCTTGCCCTCCTCCCTAGCGACTGGTGACAGGCAGGGAGACCTCTGGGGCCCACACCGGCAATCAGAGCCTCCTGGCGGTGACTCCCGGCACTAAGACTCAAAAGCGCCCCCTTCCCATCCTCCCTCCACCTTCAGGCTGCTCCCGGCACCGCGGCTCACAGCGCCACTGCCCCCACAGCGGTGGCTCGCGGCACCACATCACGCGGGACAGTAAGCAACCTTTATCTAGCCAGGGCTGGTGACGCGCCCCGGGCCTCACTCCTCAACTCTCCCCTCCTCCCCTCTCTATCTCTGCTCATTCTTCCACCCTCTCCTCTTATCAGCGCTCCCTCCTCCTCTCCTCCACGACTTCTCTAACTTTTCTGCCCCCTCGAGCCGCTTGCCCACTCATCCACTCTCTTTCCCTCGCCCTCAAGTCACACTCCAGACCTGCTTTATGCACCTCAAGTCAATGCAGGACAAGGCCATCCATGGCTCCTGGATAATCAGATTCAAGGACAAAATGACGAATTCCATATTCTTCACAGGATCAGGCGGCAACCATCCAAAATGAAGTTCTACGATTAATATAAACGATTTCTTTCCATATCATGAAGAAAAGTCCCGATCGAGGCCAGGGGTGAAAGAAAAAAAAAAAAAGGAAAGGACTTGGAGAGAAAATGGATAATCTTTTACATATAGAATTTTTGAGACAGTGGAAAAACCTGCCTTTGAAAAGCTTCAGGTTGAACCTGTTAAGGATGCCTATGAGAGGGTAACGAGTTCCAGAGCTTAGCGGTGTAGGGAAAGAAACAGATCTCACAAGAGCTCCACCACCCTTGTGTTGCCAGTGGCCACAGAGGAACAATGTGACGCAGCGGCTTGCCCAGTATAACGTAGTTTAGCTAATGGTGGGGGCACACAAGCAGCCAGCTCCCGGGAACAGAAACCGCAGTAATGTCTACAGAAGAGGGAAAGAGATCCAACACTGTGGCGTTGTGCAAGTGGGTCAGACTTGGAGTTGGACTCGGCTCCATCGAATAAGTACATGAAGCAAGAACCACTGTCGTACGGGGGAGGGAGGGAGAGAGAGAGAGAGAGAGAGAGAGAGAGAGAGAGAGAGAGAGAGAGAGAGAGAGAGAGAGAGAGAGAGAGAGATGCAATCACCATCAATCCTACATATACCACTACTGAAATCACCATCATTCTCACATCACCCATCACTATAATCACCATCATCCTCACATTTACCACCACAATAACGTTACACCATCAACCTCACGTTCACACCACTATCACCAACACACACACCCTTCCTCCTCCTTTCCAGCAATTATCACCACCAACACTCACATCCTCTACCGTACGGTCACTATCACCACCAGAGTCACCATCATCAGTGTCACTGCGGTCACTATCCTCCTCCACCCACTGACCATCACCAGCAGCCACGCAGTCAGATAACACAAGCAACAGAAGCACTCAGCTCAGATACAAGGAAAACAGTGCCTCCCCTCCCCACCTCTCCCCCGTGTCAAGCCATCCCCACTTCACCCCTACCAGCATCCATCACCCACCCACCCAACCCACCAGCCAGGAGAGGGCTGGCGAATGTTCTTCAAGAACAAATGCCAGACGGGTGACATCAACTTGAACTTAAGAGTGATGTTCACGGTGAACAAATCCCCAGTCATGATGCACGTGATCTACATCCTGTTCGTATTTCCTTCTTCATCTCAATGTTTCTCTCTCTCTCTCTCTCTCTCTCTCTCTCTCTCTCTCTCTCTCTCTCTCTCTCTCTCTGGTAGGCAGCCATCGACCAGGGAAGTACATTACCGGTACTACCGTCGCCTGGGTACCGTACCGGGAGGGTTATAGTGTTGGCTGTACGGCCCGCCAGCACTTGAGTGGCTGTCGTGTCTCCCCTATGACCCAGACTGCCGTCTTTCCCTCCTGCCTCACCCCACACGTGAGCTGCTGGCATTCAGTCCACAACCACACAGTCTCCCCACCTCGCATGTAACTCACAAGTCTCGTTCGTCGTAATTCTATACTTTCCTACGGTGAGCGCTGCGCGCCAGCCTTTCCTTTCAACGGAATCTCGTCGCAAGTATTCTCAAGTCAGTCCTCAGTCCTCTACCACCTCCAAAAAAAACTAAAAATCACATCCACATAATACGTCAACAGAGGAACGTTTGAAACTGAATGATGTGAAAATCACATCATCACCGTTGATGAAACACGACCAGTGCGACTGGCTCTGCCACAACACCACAGAATCTGTGTCCGGATACCGTCTCCACAGAAGACAGACTCTGTAACCGGACATTCTCCTCACAGAAACTTTACTCCGGGGACCCCTCTGTCTCCCACTTGTTTTAGCCTCCCAACCTAATAATCTAAACGCTCATCTGGTGACCTGATCTGATCCTCCATTTGTTAAAACCCTCATGCAACCTTTCAAAGCTTTCTTCTAGTTATACATCCGCCTTTCTAGTTCTTCAACCCTTCCTCGTTCTAACTGTTTACATCTAGCAAGCAGTAGTTCTCCAAACCTTCACCTAGTTATTCAAACACCTCTTCTAGTAGTCTGAGCACCTCTTCTAATTGTAACCTCATCTCGTTTAAACCCCTCCCCCCTCCTTCCAATAACTCAAATCCCATCTACTTGCTGAAACACTCATCCAGTTGTTAAACCCCCCCTCCCCCATACCTACTTAAGCCCCCATTCACTTATTCAAACCCCACTTCCAGCCACTCTCAAGAACACTCCTTTA
The DNA here is from genome assembly GCF_036320965.1 of Panulirus ornatus. Taxonomy (NCBI): domain Eukaryota; kingdom Metazoa; phylum Arthropoda; class Malacostraca; order Decapoda; family Palinuridae; genus Panulirus; species Panulirus ornatus. The sequence continues at coordinate 57,379,639 of NC_092243.1, forward strand.
ACAAAAGCGGCCACCGAGTCTCCGCCTTTCTATGGTCATCCTTGACCCAGGGATGATATCACAGCTCTCTCTCTCTCTCTCTCTCTCTCTCTCTCTCTCTCTCTCTCTCTCTCTCTCTCTCTCTCTCTCTCTCTCTCTCTCCATCGAGCCATGGAGGCACTACCGCCCGGGTATCGGCAGGTTAAATAACCGGTGGCGCAGTAAACGAGCACAGCAGTGGCTATCGTAGTTCCCCTCCTTGGCCCAATCTGCTGCCACTTTCTGCCTCACCCACGCAGTGGTTACTGGCGTTCATGTCCACAAACACATAACCTCTCCACCTCACACACAGCCCTCAAGGACGCGTAATTCTCGCCGTTCGCTGTCCTTATCTTAACATTTTCCATGCGGTGGAATGCTACGCACTATAGCTCAGCCTAAAAGCAAAATGTCTCAGCTTGCTACCGCGCAGACACGCGCATATCAAGCTCATCCCAGGGGAGTGTCCGTATGTCCAAGCCATATCTGGACACGCCCCACGAGTGCTATATAAACATGAAGCCAAAAATGCCACGGGGGGGGGCTATGTACACAGCGAGAGTGTATACTGTTTACAATTATCTTCAGCTCCTGAAGGTGTTGACTGATTCTTCGTCTGGAGCTTGTGCAGCTTGACGGTGATGCACTTAATGACCCTGGGCAGCTGACAGGCCAAAATAACCAACCAACCAAAAGCCCAGCCATGATCCTGCAGTGTTCTTTCCCGTGCAGTTCCCAGCCGTCCTGGTGGTAACGTCGCCCCACGCGGCCTGCAGGATGTGCACGTCATGATCTGCCTCGGACGAGCAGGAGGTCCAGCTGGTATGGCCGTACAGCATGTGTGTGTGTGTGTGTGTGTGTGTGTGTGTGTGTGTGTCATGGTGGGTGTTGCTCCCCTTCAAGGTTGAGTTATGTGAGCGCCTTCCTCTCCTTCCATTCCTTCTTTTTCTCTCTCCCTTCCAGGCCAGCACGATCCTCGAGGTCAGCCGAGATCCGCCGCTGGGATTGGATGGGGGCTTTCACGAGGGTGTGAATCAGCAATGATTGGTGCAATCCCATAGGCCAGTCCAGGGCGAACAAGCTGCGATTGGTGGAATCCGCTCAAGTCAGTTCGGATCCGAGCTGGGACTGGTGGTGGGGGGCCATGAGAAAGTACCTACTTACCTACCACTACTGACGACGGGAATTTCTTTTTTTTTTCTGCCAAAAGGGAAGGCGAGCGCGTGGCGCTCATCGCACATCACACTTGAGTAATACCGGTTCCCTCAGCAGCCAACGCTCTTGACATAATTACCAGTCCAGGGATCATCTGGGTCACACCGCTGTGCTCAACGATCGCAAAGTCGTGCACAAGAGGTCGTAAGACGGTGGTCACAAGGTTAACGAGAGCGGTTACAGTCAACTCGTGTAACCTTTGGGGTCATCGCTCTGATTCGTGTTTATGACACGACCTGTAATTGGGACTGTTCGTGAAGAGCAAGACTACAGAGGACGTGATGCTCGCCTTGGCCAACGCCGAAGCACAAAAGACCCACAAGGATCAGTAGACACCTCGATGTCGCCTGAATGAGGCAGGGCTACAGATACTCGTGGGAGTTCGCCCATCCTGTTGATGGTGAGCAGATCAATTGTAAACTCTGTCAACAAAGTAATCCCCACACCTTGCAACATCACATACCTGACTGCTGTAGCATCACTTCCAGAGACGGAACTTACCAAACATCACAAGATATAACTATGTTATACCTCGGAGACTTGAGAAGGATCCTAACTTTGCTTACTGTAAACAGTTCTTTTGTTATTCATTTTGATACATAACCCAACCATCGTTGTTCAGTTGGTGTAAATTTAACTTACCATGTAAAGTGCCAAATTTTTCATTTATTTACCCGAACCATGTTAACACTTTCCTCACTATATAACCTGTAATGTATTTCAGTCACTGAGGCCCACCAGCCACCTAGACCTTTTGTGCACTTTGTGTCCTCTTCTGCTTCACCGTCCGCAGGAAGGGTAATAGTGTACAGTAAAATACCAGCTCTTGCCGCAAAATATCAAATACATGAAGCTAAGAGAGTCTGATCCAAAGGCACTAGATAACAGCAAGCCATGGACCAAAGAGCTTCTGTTCAGCTTTGGGCATCTTCTGCCACTCCTTCAGCCCCGATACCTGACTACTACGGACGGCTACTCAAGCCGCTCACCCGGAGTACAGTTCAAGTCGCAGCTAGTTCCAGTAGAAGGGTCCTCGTCACCCAGGCAGTACATCTTACCTTACGTACACCTTTCGTTGATTCAGGAGGCCGTGTTATCCCCATAGCCCCGCATGAGGCCAAGTTCCTGAGATGTTCCGTTGGTCGGTCATGCTTCTGGAGGCCGAGGACCGTGCTGTTAATGCTGCAGCTGGACGGGTCATGGCAATGACGACTGCATGTTTAGAATCAAGTGGAACCAGGAGCTAGAAAGATGGGGTCAACTACCGACCGCCTCAACTCTCGAGCACACTAAGGATCTTGCCAACTTGTGAACGCTCCAGACAGGAACCTGCCCCTTGCTCTCAACCTACGTCAGGAGGAGGATTAACCCCTTTTGTGGGACCACGGGACACTTCACGCAGCAGAGTTACACGAGCCTGTTCAAGGACACCAACAGGAGAAGGGTCACACCCCCTTACGTCATGACACAGGGCATCACCAGGAGGGAAAGCTCTTTGAGAACACCGTCAGCCAACATCAGAGGATTCTTCACCATTACCAGACACCAATTGGTGTCCTGAACACTCAGTCGTCCATAGCGAGTTGTCAGTGCTGGCAGATGCTGCTGATCCCCTCACACTGTACACAGGGAACACAGATCAGAGGCAAGATGCAGATCACAGTTACTGTAACATGGACTATATAATTCTGCCCAGAGTGTAGCATCTTAACCAAACTCTCGTCAGGGGGATTCAGACAAATTCCTGGCAGCGTTTGATCTAATTCCGTGGAATGCCCAGCCCACATCCCCGGCTCTTCCCTGAACCGAAGTGTGACTTGCCCTCCAGATTCAGCGGTGACTTGTCTAACCGTGACTGATCTGATTCTTCCGCTATCAGCAGCTGGTTGACTGCGCCAGTCATGCTCATCCTGTGACCAATACCACAAACAAGGATTACAGAAGTCACAAAGGGTCTTCGTCAGATACCAGAGGCCAGGTAATTATAAGTTGTGACAAAGTTGGTTCATTACTTAAGCTTACGGTCTTTCCATATGGTAAACTCACCTAATAGACGCAAAAAAGTTTTAACAGTCTCAGAATTTTAGGTATCTTATCACCAATGACTGGGCTGTGTCTAATACTCTTTTCTTTTCTTGCCATCACAAAAAAAAAATGTAGGTTACTTTTTTCACAAAACTGGAGTCAGTGTTCTACATGTTCTAGTTCGTGTCCGTATCTCTGATCACGCTCTACATAATCCACTGTCATTCATGTCTCCAACTAGAACTCGAGAAGCATCAAACACAACTACAGCCCAGCCGAAATCTAACAGCGGCACAGTTTCATAATGCACAGGATCCTGTTACTTACTCCACAGTACACATGTTTCTCTTTTTGACGTAATGGAACAGTTCCATCCGTCAGCACCTGTGGTCACAGACTCGCGAGTCTTCACCACACAGACAACACCAGCGGAGAAGGTAGATGACACGACTCGCACTACATGGCGATGGGGTGACGCGAGAGTGGTCGTCACAAGGATGACAGCTCTGTCCTACCGTCCAGGCAACTCTCCTGCTGCTGCTTAATTGAACAAGCATCTGCCGCCAGTAATAACCTCCCGCCCCAGCGGCAGTACGTAACTGGTTTGACCACCAGTTCCAAAAGGCGGTTTAGGCTGTATACAGATTTTGATGAAGATACGAAGAACATCTACTACACACACACGCACACAAAAGAACTTACTAAAACATGTTTGTTACCAAATGGAAGAGGTGCAACGCTGGCTTATCTCACAATGGGAGGGAGACACCAACAGAACACGAGACTCGAAGAGGAGAGACTGGTTCCAGAACCCTGCGGACAACAGTTAAGCAACGTCGAGGAAGCTGGCTTGGCTGAGGCCAACTCTCCGCTATGCAAACATGATGGCAACACTGGGAGGACCAGCCTTCAAGACACAGCTAATCTAACAGCCTGACACTACCCAGCTACGGTGAATGCTCCAGACCCAACGAGATAAAATCCTCATGAGAACGATACTCTGTACGTAGCAGCTAACAACAACGTTATTTGAAAAGGAAAAAGATGCTTCATCTGGACACGACATGAGCTGAGGGACCTGGTGAAGTTTGTATAAGACTGGGGCTACGCAGGCATTCTGATCAAGCGGTATTGTTCCCCCCGCATCTCTCTCACGAGCAAAAAAAAAATATATGGCCTGCTTTATGGAAATGTAAACACGTCCTTCCAGACCACCTTGCAGCACCTGCAATATCCGGAAAACTTTAACCTTCCAATACCTTATAATGGGTTTTGGAAGGCTTCTGCCCCTATAGCTCGGTCTGATAGCGACAAGACATTACAGATTCAGGAAGGGGAGCCGAGAGGCCCACCTTTTGGTTGATATCTCCAGCACCTGGTACGATGCACCTGTCGTCTGTGGAGGTCGATAACGTCTTTGACCGCGTATTCCAGCACAGGACTCAAGAAACACGGCATTAACGGAAATATTATACAATTCTTTGGTGATTACCTTCCTGGACTTGTGCCTCCTGGAATTCAGCTTCCTGGACTTGTACTTCCAAGACTTGTGCTTCCTGGACTTGTGCTTCCAGTACTTGTACTTCCAAGACTTGTGCTTGCTTCCTGAAATTCAGCTTCCTGGACTTGTACTTCCAAGACTTGTGCTTCCTGGACTTGTGCTTCCAGTACTTGTACTTCCAAGACTTGTGCTTGCTTCCTGAAATTCAGCTTCCTGGACTTGTACTTCCAAGACTTGTGCTTCCTGGACTTGAGTTTCCTGGACGAGTGGGGCATCTGGCAGGTGCCAGCGTGCCTAAGGCCGATGAGCAAGTCTTCTGCTATGGAATACCTCCCTTAAAAATCAACAAAGTTTAATCACTGGGACCTAAGCTGGTGGGAACAATCTAACCACCTCTCTGCCTGCCACCGTGGCTCTCCGTCACCACCTCCCAGACACAATCCTGACGTGTTCTCATGATGACTGTGAGCAAGTCTCATGCCTCGAGAGTGGAGCCACGAGTTCCCATGTGATCACCATCATCTATCTTTTCACAGTGGCAAGGACAGCCAACCACTAGCCTGTCCCCCAGGACGGTATGATACCCTGACCACTAGGAAAGACTCAACAGTCATCATATGAACACTGTAGAACCACACATCATTCATCCCTGATGGTGAAGGGACATACACGAGGTACAGCAAGCCTAACAACGTGAACAACTGTCTACTTTCATTCCATTACTGCATACCCGAGGCGGCAAAAGCCGGAAAAAATATTTATTTGTGCAATTTCGCTTAGAAGTGATGTAGCCACCAATTTTCCAGGGTCACGAGTCCCCCTCTAATGCATCTTAATCCAATGACGAGGGAGAGGAGTGAGCGCAGACCGTCTCATCCTCAGCCTAGGCCAACCATACCAACCGCCGGGTCCCTCCCTCTACGACGGTAGCAGGGAGGCGGCGGGCGGGCGGGCGGGCGGGCGCCCCGGGCGCGAGAGCGCTGGAGGCATTGCCCAACACAATTATCAGGTCGAGGGGAAGTTTCGTCCCGGCTAATCCGTTCCCGGGGAACTTCACTTCGTCAGCGGTCTTTCATCCCACGCCTCACACGGATCTGCAACATGTTGACGCAACAGAAGAGCATCAAAGGAATTAGGTGCCTCTGTACAGACGAAGTTATTAGCTCACGGCTGGCTTGGCCAATATCCCCTCCAAGAGTTGTTTATCACGTAGAATATTGCGTAGTGAATAAACTACATACACACACACACACACACACACACACACACACGGCACACACTTAAAAGACAATTAACAATAATAATAATAATAATAATAATAATAATAAATAGACCTATTTGTAATGATAGCGAGAAAAAAATGATCTACATGAAATATATATATATATATATATATATATATATATATATATATATATATATATATATATATATTCTACAATGAGATGGACTAGTAATCCTGTGCTTAGCTTAACAATTTGAAATACCAGATATATCTCCTTCCATGCACTATCCACTAGATCCAATGAATTGTTAGAGAGAGAGAGAGAGAGAGAGAGAGAGAGAGAGAGAGAGAGAGAGAGAGAGAGAGAGAGAGAGAGAGAGAGAGAGAGAGAGAGAGAGAGCTGTTAGGATTAATGACGAGGAAATTTCCGATGACAAACACCCCAGCCTCCAACAAAATGTTCCGTGGAGGAAGTGAAGTGTTTTAGATATCTGGGAGTGGATCTGTCAGCGGATGGAACCATGGAAGCCGAAGTGGATCATAGGGTGGGGGAGGGGGCGAAAATTTTGGGAGCCTTGAAAAATGTGTGGAAGTCGAGAACATTATCCCGGAAAGCAAAAATGGGTATGTTTGAAGGAATAGTAGTTCCAACAATGTTGTATGGTTGCGAGGCGTGGGCTATGGATAGAGTTGTTCGCAGGAGGATGGATGTGCTGGAAATGAGATGTTTGAGGACAATGTGTGGTGTGAGGTGGTTTGATCGAGTAAGTAACGTAAGGGTAAGAGAGATGTGTGGAAATAAAAAGAGCGTGGTTGAGAGAGCAGAAGAGGGTGTTTTGAAATGGTTTGGGCACATGGAGAGAATGAGTGAGGAAAGATTGACCAAGAGGATATATGTGTCGGAGGTGGAGGGAACGAGGAGAAGAGGGAGACCAAATTGGAGGTGGAAAGATGGAGTGAAAAGGATTTTGTGTGATCGGGGCTTGAACATGCAGGAGGGTGAAAGGAGGGCAAGGAATAGAGTGAATTGGAGCGATGTGGTATACAGGGGTTGACGTGCTGTCAGTGGATTGAATCAAGGCATGTGAAGCGTCCGGGGTAAACCATGGAAAGCTGTGTAGGTATGTATATTTGCGTGTGTGGACGTGTGTATGTACATGTGTATGGGGGGGTTGGGCCATTTCTTTCGTCTGTTTCCTTGCGCTACCTCGCAAACGCGGGAGACAGCGACGAGGTATAAAAAAAAAAAGAAAAAAAAAAATATATATATATATATATATATATATATAAATATATTGGAAAGGATCACAATTTTGCGCGTGATCAAGATATTCCTCTGAGTCCACG